>NW_010335864.1:0-8117 GCF_000700745.2 Antrostomus carolinensis
ATTCGAACTCGGGCCCGTCTGAACAACCGCCCTGAGGGGCTGTGGCTGCAGCAGACAGATCCTCGTTTCGCTCACATCTCACAGCTCCTGCCTGGGGACGTTCCCGTTCTGTGACTCTGACACCGGCCCAGGCACCCAGCTGTGCAAACTGCATCCCAGAATGGCCTCGACTGGAAAAGACCTTTAAGCTCATCGAGTCCGATCGTGAACCCAACACTGACAAGTCCCCGACTAACCCATGTCCCTCAGCACTATGTCTACACGACTCTTCAATCCCTCCAGGGATGGGGACTCCACCACTGCCCTGGGCAACCCCTTCCACTGCCTGAGAACCCTTTCAGCAAAGAAATTCTTCCTCACATCCCATCTCAACTGCCCTTGGCAACCACTGCTTGAGAAAGCAGCCACACAGTAGGAAGACCCAGGCTACCTCACTGATCCAAAACAACCCCACGTTGCTCCTGTCTTTACAAGATGCAACCACCCTTCCTGACATCCATCCCTCCATTCTGCTCCCATCATTTACTGCTAATGCTACTGTACATTGATTTTGTTTTCCAAAATAGTAAGCCAGAGCTTGGGCATTGCCTGCTGAAGGTCTTGGAGGGTAGTTGCAGGCTGCAGCTATGTGGGAGCTCTAAGCCTTCTGCCAGGGGCAGCTAAAAATATCAGTGGCATGTGTCAAATACAGATTCATGGCTCGCAGCGACAGTCGCTGACTCCAGTATATTCATATTAGACATCAGACATTTTAGTCTGCATCAACACCAACCTAACACTTAATAATAAATACCTGGTACTCAATGGTGGAAGGAAACAATGTAGGCAAGAAAATGACAAGAAAGGCACCAGACTATAGACATGAAAAATCCCTTTAGCACTATCTCCATCCCTGTGCCCAGAATCCCTATTAGACAGTTTAAATACATATAGTATTTATTTAAAAGTTGCAGTCATTTCAGCCTAGAGTAGCTCTCCAAGCACACCTCTACTATAGGCACTGTACAGGTGCAGATACACATGTGCAGATGCAGCTGCTCACGCAGTACAACAGAACCAGCAGCTGTCCCAGTTCAGAGGCACGGAGGGCACAGCCCTCACCTTTGCAGACCAGCAGTTCCATCAGAGCTGAGTAATGGCTCGGCTCCTCACTGCTGATAGTTTTACACATGGCAGTAGGATATGACACAAAGTCCTCTTCCAGACAACTGTATCTCAATTTTTTTTTTTTTTAAACCAGTAAGTGAACTCTGTTCACAGTGTCCTTGAAATGGGAATGAGGCCTGCAATAGCTGACTTTGGATATGATAAGGGTGAGGAGCCAACCATTCAGGGCCCATGTCTCATTGTTACCAGGCTGGGCAGAAGTCCATTATGTGTTTGGCTCAGTAGCTTCAGTGCCAGGAAACATGATCTTCTCAGCTTCCATTCATTCAGGCTCGCTTCTGAGCTCGCTCGTTCTGTTCAAAATTAAAGTTGAGAAGGTGACTGAAGATGCCCCTGTCTCAGAGTCACACAGAGTACTTCAGGGAGCAATGGAACAATTTAATAATCCTTTCTACCCCAGTTCTCAAACATTCCTAGTCTACAACCCAAAACTGCAATTTTTCAAGGATGAATGTTTATCAGCAGTCCTCAAATCGGAGAGCAGAACACTTCCACAGAAAGTCTATTATGGATCCCTAGTGTAACCACCTACCAAGTTAAATGCTACCCTGGGTTTTGTCTGAAAGCTCTCAACCTTCCCACTGGTGTATAAAGGAGGGCCTGCAGCAAATGCTTTCCTGGCCTAAACACCCAACTTCTGGTCAGCAGAGCTGTAAGTTACAGCCTTAAAACTCTGTAATGGCAAAAGGTTTAACCTCTGCATTTTGTTTGCCTTCCTGTGGGTAGTTACCAAAATCCCAGCTCCAGAGGTAAAGAGAAAGGCAGAAGAGAAAAGGAAACACCACAAATCATAGAATAGATTCACAGAATCATGTAGTTTGGAAAAGACCCTTAAGATCACTGAGTCCAACCATAAACCTAACACTGCCAAGTCCACCTCTAAACTATGTCCCTTAAGTGCCATGTCTAAACATCTTTTAAATACCGCCAGGGATGGCACCTACTTTTCTTTTAACAGAAAACCTTTCTCCCCTCCCCACCCTTTCTGAGTATTTCATAATGACGCACTCACAATGCTGCCTTCACACTGAAATGGAAATGTCTCAGTTAAAGGAAAGGATCCTGGACGCTAATACTTGTGCTAGTCACAAGTTGCAATGAACTGTGCCAGTTGTAGTTTCATTTTTAAATTTTTCTTCTCTGTTTCAATTACCTTGACTGTCTTCTCAAGCTTACACAGAGCTTCCTCATACTGCTGCACCAACGGCTTTAAGGAGTTGCCCTTCACTGGGTGCTTCTTTATGTCATGGATGCCAGCATCCTTCAACATCCGCAGAAACCTACGTTCCTGCATAACAAAACAGACACAGGAGATCAGACACCCCACTGCCTATCAGCTAGAAAATGAGCACATTTTGGAATGTGCTGCCTGTGAGGAAATAATTGAAGTTTCCAAGTAAAAAGCTCAGCTGACTGCAAAATGAACCTTATCTTCCTCGTGCCCCTGCAGGCATCCTTATCAAATGAATCTCACACCAATGACATACCTGAATTCTAAGGACCAAGCTGAAAGCAACACCCACTTTTCCTGCACGGGCTGTTCTTCCAACTCTGAAAATTAAAAAGTAGCATCAAGTCAGTTTAGCCACATAGTCACTGCCACTGTCAGCTCCAAGAGTCCGAATCTGAAATTTTCCAGATTTAAGAAAGCCTGATTCCGAGTTTTTCGAGGTTAGCACAGCAGGACTAGCCATGTTACAAAGGATGAACACTTCCAGGGCTTGTTCAGATGCTGAGCTGCTGCAGTTTTCTGAACATCTAGAAACCAAATACTCCATGCTGTCCAGGACAGTACCTCTAGCTCTTGTAAAACACATTTTCTGTCATAGGTGCTAGTTCTCTGTTTCAATATTGCGTTACTCTTGTGATGCGAGAGGTTTAATTTTGGTTAGAAAGCTATTTGTATTAAAGTAAGAAAAAAATCTAAAGCTAAAAAAGTTTTTAAGTGCATGTCACCTTTGCTCAATATTTCAAAGTAAACCAAACTCAGACATCCTCCTTTTGTTCCTGGTTGCCTTACCGGTGAATATACGTCCTGATGAACTGCGGTGCATCATAGTTTATGACATAATTCACTTCTTTAACATCAATCCCTCGTGCAGTGGCATCTGTGCTGATTAACCTGGTTTTAAATGTGTATATATAGTCATTTTCAGACAACACCTCCTGCACTACACACACAAGTGAAACACAAGCAAACACACCACAACTCTGCTAATCTCTGTTCAAAGTGTGCAGCCAGCTTCTGACCACGACAGCGTCATTGTAAGTCACCCCTTACTGTCACTGGCATTCTTAGCTGCCCAGTCTTCCAAGCATCACTACAGGCTTGTTACCTACTGTTGTGTATGAAGAGTGTTTCCAGGTTCTCTAAGCATGCAACACTAAGCCAGATGGCTCCCACCACACTGGAGGTTACAAACCTGTAAGCTATTTGAACATTCCTTAAGGGCACTGAACGCAGACAGCAAGGTGTGAAATTCCAGTAGTCAAGGAGGAATTCAAACACCAGGTTTGGATAAAAAGAAAATCCAGAAAATAAATATTTACCTTCTTCTCAGAGACATTCCACAGATGCTACCCCATATAGCTACCAAAATCACAAAGCAAATCAAACACATTGATAGAAGTAAATCCATATGCCAGTCTGATCAGAGAATTCTTTGGTAGGAAGCACTAATATTATATATAGTTCTAGTACCAACATCCATTTTCTTCCAGTAAATGCCAGACACCAAGCACAGACATTAAACGTACAATTTCCAGAACTGTATGTGTTTTGGGCAGCTATACAAACAAGCAGTTACATTTACTGCTTGCTAAAATAAAACTCAGGAATTCAGATTACAGCTAGATTGTAACAGGCCAAGTTACAAGCAGCGTAAACAATTCAAAAGTCACAAGTCCAAGTGACCCAATCCACACCCATTCTGCAAGCTGGCTCCTGCACGCTCTGTTTTACAGAGGACCCCATTTAACTGTGTTCTTGGTTCCACCTAGCTTTTCACGCTGGAAACAGCCTGTGTTGGAAGACATGCAAGAAACGAATTTAAGATGCTCACAGTTGTATTTTTCCTTGTTCAAATTCCTTTATGGTTCTCTGTCTCTCATTTGGAGGTAACCGAGAAGAAAATTCAGCCACAGGGACTCCACCAAAGGCCTGAACCAGCAGGAACAATCTGTAGGTAAATGGGACAGAAACAGTCACTTCATTATCTCTTTAACATTAATTGATAAACACCTACCACAGTGATCTCATTAATGTACTCACCTGTGAGAAGCTTCCCTGGAGTTGGTAAAGCACAACACACGGGTAAATTTCATCGTCAGCATGAAATGCAAGAGGAGCAAGGGCTTGGAATTCAGGTCACAAGGCACGTAACATTGCTGCAGTCAACAGGGGAGAAGTTCAGAGAGAAAAAATTACTTCTTGCCAAGGCTATCTTCTCTGAAACCCGCTACCTTTCCATGACCTACACAGGCTTGGATGTTTTGCAACTAGTAGCAGCAAAACCAGACCCCACAACACCACCCCTTTTAGAACAAGTCACAGGCTGGGAGGATACAACACAAAGTGGAGACTGGAGACCTGTGCTGTTCTAATGCTCTCACGTCTCCACAGCAAGTAACTACATGCATTGTCCTCTTGTCTACAGGATGACCTGTATCTACATGCCTCGAAATACACATTATATATGTGGACAGCTGATAAGTGCTACTACATTACTTCATATCTCCATTCCCCACTGCTGGTAAACTTAATTCTGCAAGAAGAGTTTAATTAAAAAAATTTTAAAAATCCAGCCCTAACCAAATGAACACTAAATAATGAGAAAACAAATGTACAAAAGTAGAGCTCTCTGGGTCATAAATACTCACAAAGCCACTTTTGCTCAGCACCCCATAATGCAAGGAATCACAGGGAAGACCTAACTGTTCATAGGGTAAAAACATAACTAGATACTCCAGAGTTAAACAAATCTTCAAGTATAATTTACTCAAGAGAATCAGTGCCATACCGATAGGCCCTCTGGGAGTGTGTATTTCTTATCAGTGTCTTGCTCAGTCTCTGTTCCATCTCCAAGTATTTTTTTCTCAGAATAGACAGATGTGAAGAGGCGAGGCTGGAATAAATCCAGCTGCTGCAGTTTCTCTGGGTCCTGGGTCAGCGTGGCTGAAAACAGCAGTTTCTGTAAGGGTATCTGAGGATAGCAGGAGCTGAAATAAACAGCACACAGAAACTGAGCTCTGAGGATGAGGCAAAGGAGTTCCTCCACAAGAGCCTTCAGAAGATGTTATGAGGGAAGCAATTAACTCTTTCTGATGCTCTTTTCCTGCCCTGGGCCTTTCCTGTAGGTTCTTTTCCTCCCTTGTTGTATGGTGGAGTTCACAGACAGAACTGATCAGCACTCTCAACCAACCACACAACCTGCGTCCTTTACCCCTGCACAGATCCTTGCATCCTTGTTACCCATGTCCTCATTCTAGTTGCTTCCTTCCTTGGTCACTGATCTCAGTTTCTAACACATCTCTACCATGCTGTGTGAAAACAGCAGCAGCAGACAGATAGGGCCAAGAGGTCTCTTTCAAATCCATTACTCAGCTTGCCAGAGGGCATTACTGTAGTTACTGTGCAAATGAATCACAGACTTGCAATATCTGCACATTCTTTTGATGCTCCTTTAGTCTAGTTAAGGAAAGCTTGGAGAATACAATACTTGGGCTTTAGTCTAAAAGACATCCTCTAGTATCAGCTGTTCACTGCCTGCTTTTTCAAGCTTTGAAAAAGCAGCTGTCTCACTCTAGCAGACACTTCTCAGAGTAAGCTCTGGGAGTGCTTGTGAGGGAGTACTGTGAAGCAGGGCAGTGCCATCTAGGTGCTGGTGTCTGTGCTACTGCTTCAAAGAAATGCATTTGGCAACTTACCTGGCTGCTGTTACAGGCCCTGGTTTGGTCCTCTGAAAAAGCATGCTGGAGCCAGTGTCATCTACTTGGAATGCAGCTTTGACAATTTGGTTCAGGCAGTTCTGGTGCATGTCATCAATCATACGGTCAGCTTCATCTACGATCTGAATTCAAAAGGATGAAAAATACTACTTCTTAAACACTGTCTAGCATTAGGCAGCTTTTATCTACCTTTTCTAACATTATCCTTATCAAATGAAGGCAGAAGTTTCTACCCCAAAACTGAATTTTGCTTTTATTTCAGTAGCTGACTCAGTAGCCAGCCTGACATTCAAACATATAAACCTAATTCATGTCTTCAAAGAAGAGATAAAAATCTCCATATCCTAAATAAGATTGCAACTATGTCTCTGCACAGACTCCCATATGGTGGAAGCTGCTACAGTCTGATAATTTATCCTGACCTTGACCAATAAGCCTTTACTCTGAGCTTGTGTTTGCAAGAGGCTAAGAGAGAAGGGGAAGTGGGTGGTGGATGCTGGGGTGTCACAAGTTGGAATAAAATATCTTAAGACTGCTGCCTGAACAATCTGGAGTGTAGACCAGGCCCATACAACAGTTCCAACAGAGATGTGTTTATGCACCATGCAAGAACAAAGCAGGAATTACAGCTGTAACAGACCCTGCACTAAGATGGGAGACCTGTGGAGCTGACTCACCAGGAAGCGAAGCTGCGTCAGGCTGAACCCTGGGGTCTGGCTGATGTGATCTGTGAGTCGTCCTGGTGTAGCCACAATAATATCAGCCAGGCTGCAGTACCCTGTCACTCTGAAAGAACAAGCAGCTCATCAGTAAGTTTCTCCCTACACCATAAAGCGTGTAATAGAGATCCCTGGTCAGCAGACCTTAACATTTTCCTTCTTTTCAATTAACTGAGAAATAATAAAATTCAAATATGCACTTCACTTTGGAGAGCATGCAAAGGCAGTGCTGGACACTAAACCCTATTCTCCATTGTACTGCCTCATTTTAAACAGAAAGTTCACTTCTTCACTGCTTCTAAAAAAAGCTTAAATGCAACAGAATCCCTTAACAATCATTTGTACCTGTGGGTATAAGGTAAACGTTTGCATTCTACTCAGCTGGTCAAGAATCCCCAAAATCTAGTAAAACATTAACAATCACAAAAAAGGGGCAGTAACAGGCACTTTGACAATGACAGAACAACCAGCATCTAGTATACAAACCCACTATCTAAAATCATTATTGCATGATGGTGTGATGCAATAGCCTATATTCTGACCTCTGCTTACTGAGATTAAATAGTTTACAATCTCTATAAACCTTATCAAAAGACCTTTTAACCTACTTTTTCTGGACAAGCATCTCCTGCTCCTTTGCAAAAGATTTCTGGCCAGTAATCAAAACGACCTTCAGACCTGTCCCATCAGTGTAAACGTTGAACACTTTACTCACCTGCAAAAAGATGGGCTTTGTTAGCCACAACCACATCATTAAAATAATACTTTCCATTATCCTAACAACATCAAATCCCCCGACAGGTCTTCAACCTGCTTTACAGAACAGCCAAGCAAAGTATTGACTGCACCAGCCTTTGTCTTGGTCCAGTTCTGCTCAGAGAGAAGGTGAAGAGTCACCTACCTGTTGTGCCAGTTCTTTGGTGGGTAGAACAACCAGAGCTCGTACTTGGCAAACTACTCGATCTAGCAGAACCTGCCAAAACAAAGGCCAAGTGAGTCCTTGAAAGCAATAGGGAGAGAAGGGCGTTCTTGTATCTAACCTGGTGAGAAGAGATGGGCTTGACACATCCTCACAGAGCATTTCACTCCTCTCCACCCTCCCAACTCCTCATGCTGTGCCTGTTCTCAGCAAAACAGTGGGATGCTGAGATGAAGGGGACTCCTACAGCCCCCTCATACAGCTCTGAGCTAAAAATCTGCTGCTTTGCAGCCACACATATTCTTTGGCTTTTTGACCTACTTTTAAGTTCAGGTTTTGCCTGAACAAAAGCAACCCCAGCATTT
>NW_010335864.1:8152-11210 GCF_000700745.2 Antrostomus carolinensis
CTGTACTATAGGTATGACAAAGGCCAGGGTTTTACCACTGCCAGTAGGTGCTGAGACGCAGATGTCTTTGGGGCGGTATCCTCCGCGCCCCATCAAATACCCGTTGGCCGCGCTCTGTAGAATAGCAGGAATCACCTCTGCCTGAACTGAACAAAAATGGAAACAAATATTAACTACAGAGTTAACTGGGCTAAAACCACTGTATCCAGAAAAGCAGTTATGTACTATAAATCTGTTTCCACAGCTGTGCTGTTGCTGCTATAAACCTAAGAGAGGAAGAAATCAATACCAGTTGTTAATTGAGATGCTCTGTGGCTTTACCTGATTCTTGTTGACTCATGGGAGCTTAGCACTGAACACAGAGATTTCCCTCTCCAAGAATTCACCTATTTCTAGTGCTCAGCTAGTGTATTACTGTGTTAAATACTGTTTTCAACTCTTATCTGTCTTCTTGTTCTCATGTGAGGATGGCACTGGGCAGATTTAAAACCCATGAATATTTGTCTGTAAGCATCCTGTTCTTGAAGTACAAACCACAACAACGCAGCCTTATCTGCCAAGGAGCAAAAGTTACAACTCCTATAGGCTCTGGAGTTCACCACAGGAGAGTACAGAGGGACTGAAGCAAACAGCCCTGTACAGACAGCAGCTCTGGCTAACACACAGGAACTCTGTCCTTCCCTTGCCCCATGACAGGCCCTGACAAACTGGCCAACTTCAGTTTATCTACAAGGTTTGGCAGCCAGGGGATCTAGTTCCATGACAAGACCATGCTCAGCGACACACACAGTGGACACCATCTCTGTTAGACAGAGCATGACACTGCTTGATTCATCTACTATCAAGTGCCATAACCTGGACTTGATTTACAAGAAAACACAGAAGTTGCTACCAGCAACCTCTTAAGATTTCCCAGAACAAAATAAGCAACACCCTTTACATTAAAATGTTATGTAACAGCAGACTTAAAACGAGAAGCTACGTGCTGGCTTTCCAGTGCAGCCCTGTAAGTCTCTGACACAGGCTAAGCCTCCAGGCTTAGCTAGACCAAGTCACTGGCTGAAGGTCAGAGATCCCACCTTCCTCCCTTCTCTCTCTCTCTCTCTCCTTAGCCCTGCTTTCAGTTGTGCTTTCTGCTTATTTAGGAGCTGGGATTTATTGTCCTTGTCTTCAAAACTAGTAAAATAATGGAAAACTAACAGCTTTTTTGGCTTGAACAGGTTTCCAGAGAGGTCTGATTAGAAGCAGGGATGGTAGAAGGGAAGGAACTAAAGCAGGTGCCTGGTATAAGGGGCCAAAATGGGAGGACACAAGGACACTGCTGTCATTTGGCAGCTCTGAGCCATTACTTCAAGCCACTACATTTTGTAGAGCTGCCCTTATGACCAGGTAACAGACTTCAATCACTCAGCCCAGATAAAGCTTTGAAAGTTTGAAAGAAGGGTTAAAACTGGTATGATCACTTTGATGCATGAAATTTGGTTTTGTTGCATATTTTACTTCACTGACTACAGAATATTTTTACAGCAACAGGAACTACATAAGTCAGTTTAGAAAGACACAAAAGCACTGTCAAGGTACCTGGAAAAAAGGACTCTATCCCATTCATTTGCAGCTTTTTCAACAGCCTGGGATGAATTCCTGGGACATCAGTGACTGGAACCAGATTATCTTTGATACGTTTTTGCACTAGTTTGGGTTGAGCAAGCCACTGCGGTAAGAAGGGCTGAACCTGAGGTGAGGGAAAGGAGGAAAACAAAGAGTTTCTGTCATCAAACATCACCAGACATAAAATAAGCTGGTAAGATGCTGGTTCCTTCCTGACCATCATCAAAATTCAGTCAAGCTAGTTACCTTCTGCACTGGCTTTCTGTCATAGTCTCCAAGAACCATCAGACTGGAGGGTGGAGGATTTGCCTCTTCCTCCAAGGCTGCTAAGGATAGCTCATCCGTTGGGCTTTGATTTCCTTCAGCTCTTTCACTGTTCTCTTTCTTCCTGGTTTCAGCTCCCTCAGCTTCCTCATCCCTCTTCTTCCTTTTAGAAGTCTTATTTTTAAAGTTGCTTCTATTTTCCTGTTGTTTGATGTCTTCTTCAGAATCTGGATTTTGGATAATGGGAATACAAAGCTACAGATCAGAACATGCAAACTCCTCTTTCTTCCTAAATCCAAGTGCAAAAGCCAAACATTTTTTGTTGGTATGGAGGCAACTGAAGACCGAGGTGACATGCTAAGTTTGCAATATAGGTCTTTCCCCTATAAAAGGAATTACTTTGGGAACATGTTAAAAAGAAAACAAAATCTGGGGAGACCTTATAGCAGCCTTTCAATACTTGAGGAAAGCCTAGAAGATGGGGACAAATTTTTAGCAGGGCCTGTAGCGCTAGGACAAGAGGTGATGGTTTTAAATTAAATGAGGGGAGATTTAGACTAAATGTAAGAAATTTTTTACACTGAGGGTGGTGAGACACTGGCCCAGGTTGCCCAGAGAGGTGGTAGAAGCCCCATCCCTGGAAACGTTCAAGAGCAGGTTGGACAAAGCTCTGAGCAACCTGATCTGGTTGAAGATGTCCCTGCTCACTGCAGGGGGGTTGGAACAGATGAACTTTAAAGGTCTCTTCCAACCCAAACCATTCTCTGATTCTATGATAAAATTTAACATCAGGTAAATTCAGAAAGTTACTCAAAGGGCGACTTGTCTCTACACCTCTGTTGAGAACTGTCGACCACAAGGAACCAAAATCCCACGGCCTCAGGTTGTCCTTACCTGCTTCATTCCTCTCTTGCAGCACTTTTGATTTTCTTCTATTTTCTTTATTATTCTTCGAGGGAGTGCTGCCATCTGCTGCCTCCTCAGCACCCGCCCTTTCTTCAGAAGGGCTGCGAGACCGCTGTTTCCTCTTGATCTTCCTCTGTCCCTGCGCATAGGGCTGCTCCTCGCTCCTCCTCTTTCTCCTTCCTTCCCCGGGGCTCAGCTCCTCGCCCGCCGGGCCGGCTCCTGCGGACAGCCGGACATCCCCTCCCCTGGGCTGCGCCTCCTGCTGCTTCTTCAGCTGCCG
>NW_010335866.1:0-264 GCF_000700745.2 Antrostomus carolinensis
AACCCAAACCATTCTGTGATTCTATGTTTATTTGATTTTGTTTTTAACTCTGTTCTCTCAAAAAGGGGTCGGGTGGGTTTTGTTCATTTCACACAGATCATTTTTACATTTCCAGCCCCAGGGTGACTACCAGTAGCGGAAGATGATGCTTACCTGCTGAGCCTGGTACCTCTGCTGGGCCTGCGACAGATATTGTGCCTGGGGTGGCAGATGCTGAGGCTGTGGCTGGTGGTTGTAGTATGGGTGCTGGGCCTGCTGGCAGTA
>NW_010335866.1:286-1128 GCF_000700745.2 Antrostomus carolinensis
TGCTGACCATACTGAGGTGGTATCTGTTGGAAGAGCCAAGCAAAGTAAAAATGTGAGGTGAGGCACAGGAGGACATGAGACTGAGCTATATCAGATCTATATGCCAACCTGACCAGAAGCGATATCCTCAGCTATACACTTGACACAAAAGTTCTACTCTTTCACTCAGCAGTTCATACAAGCCCTTAGATCCTCTTGCCTGAGTAGGAAGGGTAAGCTAAAGCGCTCTGTATAGTTACTCTTTTCAGGAAGAGCTTCTAAGGAAAATGCTATGCTTCTGAACATCACAGCCCCATAAAGCTCAGCCTTAAAATACAAAAGCAGTTATTTTAAATGCTTGCTCTCCATAGGCACGTTACTGAGGCAAATTAATAGAGGAATCTTTCTGATGCGCTGACCCGAAAGTACAACTGTGCACGAAAAGGGCACAGCTCTAAAATAGATATTGAAAAAGAAATGCTTTTTTTTGCGTGACAAAATATTATTTGTGAAATGTTTTGCCCACAACCCTCAGGTTTTTAGCTTTTGTGTACACATGTGTATTTACGCTTTACACTAAAAACTTGGGGTTTGGCATGTTTGTTTTTGTTGAGTTCGATCTCTCTCAGTCTCCTCTCCCCTACTAAGTCTTTTTAAAAAAAAAATAAAAACAAAGCATGAGTGCAACACAAAATAACCTGTCACAGGTGCATGTGTGTTTACGCTTTACACTAAAAACTTGTGGTTTGGCATGTTTGTTTTTGTCGAGTTCGATCTCTCTCAGTCTCTTCTCCCCTACTAAGTCTTTTAAAAAAAAAAATAAAAACAAAGTATGAGTGCAACACAAAATAACCTGTCACAGG
>NW_010335867.1:0-2624 GCF_000700745.2 Antrostomus carolinensis
TCCAACCCAATCTATTCTATGATTCTAAGAAATGAAAACTCAATCTTATTAGTCCTGAAAAATGTAAGAATAAAAAAATCTCTGAACAAGTAGCTATTATTCTGTGGAGTGGAAACACATTAGTTTCATGCAATACATATCAGATATTTTTCTGGTAAAACTTCTCAGTTTAGTGGCTGAATTATAGTTGAGAACCCTCAGGCACTTTTGTACTGAATTTACTGTTCTGGGAATAAAGATGATAACACACTTCATATGAGCATTTGCATTCATTGAGCTGTCCGGGGTAAGCTGTCCAGCTCTTAATAAGACAGAAGTGTGTACATTCCTAATTTTATCCCTTTTCATACATCCACTGAAGCTTCTATCTTGTTCCTAGAATGATACCCAGTCATGCTGATCTTGGAATTAATCATAAATTTTTCTGGCATATGACATGTGTCATATTCTTCTATATTGCTCTTGTGGATTCCCAGATCATTATTCTTTCTTGCTTTGGGGCAAAATTTGACTCACGCATCAAAACAGTTTTCTGGTTATACTGCTGATAGGTGATGAGCTTTTGAAGGCACTAATTTTACAGTACTATAGAATAGCAAAAGTAGGCTATTATTCCAGCAGCTTTGGATTTAGAACATTGAGCAAAGTTACTGTTCAGTCAGGGTTTGGAGACATCTAAAAATGGGACATAGGATCCCCTAGCACAGAACATGAGTAAGGATGTATTATTGTTTAACAGTGTGGCATGTCAGAAAGAAAACTCAGCACTCCTCATGAAGTAAATCCTTAGTGAAACAGACCATTAATATTGTTTAATATTAATGCCTTTGAGGCATTAATTACTAACTATTGTGGCTGAGCTGCAGGCACAACACAAGCACAAGCATAGATTAAGAAAGTGGTGTTTCAATGACATGTTGGTGTTGACAGAGTTAAGGAGCACTGATTTTTTTCATTCTGATACCTAACACTGAGGCACCTGAAAGTTTTGATGAATTGTTTGCAATAGAGTTTAAAAATAAACCTGTGTGGTAGTGGAATTATGAGATCCCAGGTCATGAAGCAGCAGACACATCTATTCTCTAATTTAAAACAAAAAAACAAACAAACAAGAAAAAATATCTTTGAAAGAATCGTAATTTTAGGGAAAAATTAATATGACCAACTTCTATACAAAAATGTCAATAATAGAATTCAGGGCAATAACAAGGAAAATTATTCATAAGGAGAAAAAAAAAGAAAAACAAAAAACAGAAAACAAAAAACCACCCCAAAAGAAACTCAAACCTGAAGAGAGATTAACCTTCCTCTCTTTTCCATACACCTAAGGAAAACTAGACGAAAGTTCATCTGTTGAAAGGGCACCATTTTAATAGTTACTGTGAGGAATGGAATATAATATTATCTCACACATCACCACTGAGAAAAATACAAATAAGTTTATCTGTGAAATAGGTGGAATGATTCAGCTGAAGTTTTACAACATCTTCTCACACATAGAGGGTTGTTTCTGTAGTTTTCCAAAAATTTTCTTTGGCATATGATATGATTTTGTGAGTAAATGTGAAATTAATGGTAAATCATTGTATTACCTTCAGCCTATAGTCAAGCATTTGTTGCACTATATTCAATTTATTGTCTGATATTCTTTGGGAAATTAAAGGAGAAAGCAAAACAATCCTATAATTACTTGTGTCAAAACTTATTTGAGCTTCTCATTAATTAGAGACATTGCTTTAAACTTACTGAAAAAAGAGTCTAACAACAATTAAAGCCAGAAAATGGCTAGATAAAGGCACTCTCTTGAATTTCGTGAAAAACATACAGCTGAAACACACTGAGTTTCTATAACTTAATGCAAAGGAGAGATGTAAAATTGAATTCTAAAATTCTGAAGAAATGTTGGGGAAGGATGGTGTTTTTAAAAGCATTGGTTTGAGTCCTATCCTGCTAAAATTAAGATATGTCAGACATATGTAAGAAACATGTGAGACTTTTTTTTTACAAAAACCTTCCCCTCCCTGCCCCAAGGGTTAGTATTTTTAACAAGTTGCAGGGAACTTACGCAGAATACTCAAGAGATATCTATGAAACAGGAGAGAAGGATGAGAAAATGCAATGAGACAAGGTCAGAAGGTAAAAGGTCTGACTGTATCTTGTATTTTTGAGCTTTGCAGAATCATGATGTGAGCCCTCACCTTCCTAAAACATTGTCTGTTGTTCATCCTCTCATCAGCAGATTGAACCTCTAAACATATGTCTAAGAAAATGTAAATATCTCTCCTAAAAGATAAAGATAGAACCTATTGATGGCTTCACATTGAGGGGGAAAAACAAACAAAGAAACAAACAAGAAAAATTGACCCACTTAAATACAGACTCGGAGTATGAGGTGCCAAAATTATATTTCTCATTACAGGGTTAATGCCTGGTTATATCTTAGTAAACCCATACGTTTAATTCCAATTTATTTGTTTTTTGCCATAAACATGTACACTGCATTCATACTGAAAATAAATATTTCTTATTCCAGAACATAAATGGTAAAATTTACCTAAATTTAGCTGTCTAAAAGTTAGGTGATTAATTTAAACTGGTAGTCCAAAACTTTTCCCTATTTGACT
>NW_010335867.1:2646-7971 GCF_000700745.2 Antrostomus carolinensis
AAAGTTTATTTGGGTTTTGCACTGCCTAGCTGTGCCAGCTGAGCCTCTTTGGAGAGAGGATCCTCCTGTCTCTCAGGAGTTGTTGGTACACCAAAGACAACATAACAGATTATGGGACAGTTCATGTCAGTATAACTCACATCAGATTTATGAACTTGGGGCTGGTATAGGTTGTAAGCAATAGCTACTCTAAATTAGGAGCACAATTTTATTTTATTAACAATTCTATCTGCCACAACAATTCTGACCAATCTTTGAAGGATAGACCTAGTCTGAACCTTGAGACTTCTAACTGATCAATAAAATATCCCCATTTCTCTTTGCAACCTTTTGTAATGTGGTTTCATCCATCAGTGCTTAATAAGTAGAAGGGTTACAAGGGCAATGAAACCAAGTGACAAATCAAATAAAAACACAGTATACACAGAATACAAGATGGAATCAATGATGCAGTTTTCTTCAGTTGCAGCTGTATAATTAGTTATCAAAGGTGTGTGTAATTTTCTGCTTGTTTTTTTGTTTTTCAGTTTTTGTTTTTTTTTTCCTTTTGGCTTCTTTTGCATGTGATGGGAGAGTATCTGAGTTGGTAAAGAAGAGGTGGAACAAGAAGTCATGAGGGCATATTAGTTAAGATAGAGTTTGGTGTTATACTGAAACAGAAAAAGTTCCCTTGTGTATGTGTTGGTCATTTCTGACACTCATTTTTAAATTAAATATAACTCAATTTAAAAGTAATATTATTACCTACAATGTTTTTTCCTTTTTTTCTGATCCATTACTTTTACCAAAACAATTTTAATTAAGGTCAAAATACTGCAATAAGAAGTACAGAGGTACAAAATATTTTTCTGCCCTTTTATGAATTATTTTGTGTTAAATGTATCATAGGCTGGATAAACTTATGAAACTAATCATCCACACTTGTAAAACAAAAATAGATCTTAATACAGAAATATTTACTGTGTTTCCTCAATTTGAGATATGGTTGAATGGAAATTAAAAATTGTGCTGATGAGATTCTGGTCTTATTTTGGATGGATTTTTTTTTTTTTTTTTTTTTTTTAGAATGAAATTCTCCAAAATACAGTAATTAGTATTGAATACAATCTTACTGTGTAGAATACTTCTTTGTTTTATATAATGAAATTGTATTATGTTTTTCAAACAATACAGTGTATTTTGTCTACCTAAACTTATAAGCGAACATATAAAATATAGTTAGATTTTAGAAAATGAGCTTAAGATTCATTTTTTTCTGTATTAAGAGTTAGATTTTAGAAAATAAGTTTAGATCATTTTGTCTATTTTAAGTGGGAAACTTTTACAATAACTAACAAGCTATTCCACACTATCAGCAAAAGCCTTGTGATGCCTGGTATGTGACCAATCTGGATCAAGATAAGAAGGAACTGGTGTGCAACACCTGCAGTCTGAAGCAAGAAAGCTGGCCTTGTTTTGTCTAGTGGTCTACAAGGGTGCTAACAAGCACCAACAGGAGGCAGTACGCAAGAGAGAATGGGAGTGAACTTATGTTAAAAATTTCTTGGAACTAACTAGCTTAACCCACTCTAAATTTAATGAATATGTATGTATGTGTACTTTAAATAATGCCTTTGTAAAGGAGTGGGGGCGCACAAGGCCTTTTTGGAGCAATCCACCCTGTCGCCCGCCGGCGAATAAAACATACCTGCTTTATAACTCTCTAACGAGTTGTAAGCTTTGATTCCACAGATCAAAACTAATTAAAAGGTGCTAGGATTTTTCTCTATCACTGAAGTGAACAGACACAGAAAAATTGCTTTCATACTTTTACACTCTCGCATCTCCTGAAAGAAGATATTTTTATGAAAAATGCTTATTCAGAAGCAGAAAATTCTCTGTATCTTGGTACACCTCTGACTGTGCCCAGAAGTTGTTTAGAAGCATGCTGACTGGCTGAGACAAACTGTGTGAGACCCTACCTCAAAAATTTAACAATGTGTGCAATCAAATTCCAGCTCCTACAAACATTGCCTGACTCAATTTAATTTAATAGTTGAGGTGTAGCTTTTGAATTTAAAGTAGCCCACGATTAAAACACTACATACACAATTTATTCGCTAAAAAAGTAAAAGAATGTAATGCATTTCTTGTCAGCATTGAAGTTTTCAAAGTCAGAAGCCTGACTTTTTTTTTTTTTCCATTTTTCTTTCCTTCTTTTCTTCCCTCTTTCTTTCTCTCTCTTAATCTTCTCTCTGTCTTTTTTTTTTTTTTCCTTTTTTCCTCATCTCTCCTTGAAGTGAACAACTGATATGGGGTAAACATTCTTTTTTCTCTGCTGGGACCAGATTTCACTCTGAAATGCCAGGAGCTTGTAAAGCATTTTAATTTTCAGCTTGTCAGTCTGTAAAGGCCAAATGTCTAGAGTTAGAAAAAACAGTATTACTCAAAGTCAGAGAGGTTGAGAGATGCAAGGAAGTGTGGCTGGAAGCTGGAATCTGCTAAGGATCCTGCCATATGCTTACTACGTGAATTTGAGTAACTTGCAGTAGTATCTCTTTATGTCGTTTCTGAACTTAAGGACTTCAACTGCACGTGGACACTTAAGATCACTTTTCAGCATATAACTAGATGTCTGTATTTGCGTATTTAATTTACTTTTTTTAGGTCCTTTGTTTAACATGTAAACTTGTGACTTTCACAAATAAGCAATATCTGTGATACTACAATTTTGGTAGCGTTTCTCACCATACTGCTGTATAAAACAAGAACAGCTGTACACTGCAATCCTTTTGATCCTGAAAATCATGCCTCAATAAAAGCTTGTCATGGAATAATTATTTACATTTTTTTAAAATGATGTCAGACTTTTGACAATGTGAGAGATAAGGAAGCAAAGTATTAAGAATGAATTTTTGCTGGTTAGAATTTACTTGTCGGAATTCTATAATCAGCTCCAGACAGCTGGTTTTCTGGAGTCTCCTTTCCCTCTGGCTGTCATGTCTGCTTTGTAGCACCTGTTTTATGTTTGCTCTTGTTGCTGCTCTGCTGGCTGACCAAATCGAAAGATAAATGGAGTATTAAGGAAGCAAGAGCAGCTGAGCCACTGGCTTCATCAGTGTGCTCAGGGACCACCTTCAGCTTTTGATAAGACTGCCACAGCTTGTGATTGCATCTCATAACTGTTTCTTAGTTACCACTCACAGTCAAAGTCAGAATAGAGGGATTGTGGGAAAGCCAGATAATGACCTTGGCAAGTGTCTAGGAACAGAACTGAGAAATTATTTACAGCACTTGCCTTCAAGGGATAATTTGGCAATAGAACTACAAAGCAGGTTTGTGCGGGCAACACTGAAATTAATAATAGACTTTTAAATATTAAAGCCCCCTAAAAATAACTGCAGATGGAATAAGGGAGAACAACCTCTGGGACCTATTTTCTAGCTTGGCTGGTAACATACAATTCTTCGTTTAATAACAAAAGACATCTTATTAAATTACATTAGAGAGAGTCTGTTGCTTAGTGCAGGTGTCAGGCTGGTAGTGTTGCTAATACCTACTGTAGCAACATATGCCGCTATGAAAAGCTAGTCAATATTCCAGGACAAATGACATGCATGTATTATCGCCTGGTGTTCTGAAAGCATTTAGTTAAATTTAATATTTGTAAAAAAAATGCCTTTGTATATCTTATAATATTGATATATAGATAGACAGGTGAAGATGAACAAACATTCAAGGATCATCCCTTCAAATCTGTATTCAAGAATAAAAAACAGCAAAGAATTGTGATGACAATTTGACTCCTCAAACTGCAGGGACTAGTGTGTGTGCAACGGATATGTCACTTTCACATAATTTCAGACCTTGCTTCTTTAGTTTATAATAAATTGATATGTCAGGTGATACAGAAGTATTTTTTAATACTGCAATGGGAAAAAAATATTAATCACCACTACCACTTACTGATAATACTACGAAATTGAATGTTCAGCACAAAGCTCTCCAATGTTCCATCTTATACCAGACTAAATGTCCTCATCCACAATTTGTCAATAAACTATATGGAAAAGCTTAATATTCAAATAAGCCGTGTTGGCTGCAATTGTACTGAGT
This sequence comes from Antrostomus carolinensis, assembly GCF_000700745.2. NCBI lineage: Eukaryota > Metazoa > Chordata > Aves > Caprimulgiformes > Caprimulgidae > Antrostomus > Antrostomus carolinensis. The sequence continues at coordinate 6,742 of NW_010335867.1, forward strand.
TTGCTAATATATGCATCCTGTGTCATATCAGGTGATAGAAAAACTGCAGCACAGTGCACTGAATCTGAAACTAAGACAACTAAAAGTTACCATAATGTGCACATACTGTAAAAATATGTCCTGTTCATATCCAGACTTTGTTACAGACAGTGAAGATGCTAGAAGATCATAAAATTCCTATAAGAAAATGTTCTTTTAAGAATAGCTGTAAGAATCATCCACTTCTGTTAGGATGAATATCAGTTCTACTGACCTTGTTCTGAAATGCTTTATGGTTTGTGGCTGGGAGACCCTGGCTCAAATGAGGTAAAAATTCTCTCAATTCATCAATCTTCATACTCTACCTGATCTCTGTTCAGGCAAACATGCTAAAAAGGTGCAAAGAGTAAGCTAGATCTCAAACAGTCAAAACTTGCTATTTCTGTTTACTGAAACCCATCTTTAGCAGGATTTTCAAGTGAAAATGCTTGTATCTTAGATTTTCTTTCATTCATCATCATGAAGAACTTCTGATTTTAACCAGGACAGGTAATTCCACAAGCACCCCATCTCTGAGCTGATCAAAGCATATATTTATTATAGGTGCTCCTTTTTTCTCCCTGTTAATCTTCCTTATGGGCCAATTGTGATCTGTGATTATTTTCTGATTAGCTGTAATTGCCCAAAGGGTTTCTACTATACATAAAACAGACTGAGAGGATTTATTATCTTATCATACTGAGTCACCTCATGTATGCTGCTGTTTATTCACATCATAAGACTATCTCTCTGGTTGTAATCCAGTACCTCCCAACCTTACTGTCTACAAAGTACAGGCAGACTTTGCATAGAATAGTTTTAAGTAGTAGATGTTGGAGAACATGAAGAGAGGAATGACTGGGCTATTACACAGGCTTCTTATTCCTCGTGTTTTCATGTGTCATTAACCCAACACACTATATTCTCTCCTGTCTCCCAAATATTTCCATTGATAGTGTTACTGGGTTTGACTCTGGAATTTCTTGGAAGAAGTTATTCCTTCTCCTCTCTGCATAGCTTCTGACTAGGACTTAACAGGATACTCAGCTGTTGTGGTGAACATCACAACGTGCTGCATTGCCAGACCGCAGCCTTCAAACAAAACATTGTTACTGAGAATAATGAAAAATCAGAACTGGGTTACCTGAAAATCATAATACTATCCGAAAATAAGGCATTTATTTAACATTTCCTCCTCCCCCTCCTTCCCCC
>NW_010335868.1:0-5151 GCF_000700745.2 Antrostomus carolinensis
TAGTCGGGGACTCGTCAGTGTTGGGTTAATGGACTCGATGAGTTTAAGGGTTTTTTCCAATCCAGGCGATGCTGGGATTGGTTCCGTCCCGCCGCCGCGGGAGGGAGGAGCGTGCGGGAGGAGCGGGGCTCGCCGTGCCCCCCTCGCTCTGGGCCTGGGGTGTGCGGGCGCTTCCTGCAGCCCAAGGCTGGATTTGCTCGTTATTGGGGCTTTTTCCGCACTGAGATGAAAACTCGTGTTTCTGTGCTGGAGGGATTTAACAGACGGGCAGTTGAGGCGCTCAGAGATCTGGTTTAGCGGTGGACAGCTACGGTTGGACTCGATGATCTCAAAGATCTTTTCCAACCAAGTGATTCTATGATTCTTGGCTGGAAACAGCCTGACTGCTGCTTGCAGAGTGTGGTGGTGTGGCCAAAACATGCAAGAGGGACTTTGATGCAATAAACAAAGCCACCAAATCCTGGCTGCTGGCACAGGCTCTGCTCTGGGCACGAAGGGCTCGGCAGGGGGAGGGGACGGCTGAAAAAAAAACGGCTGCCCAAGGCGTGAGTGATGTGCACAGCTGGGACTGTCCTTCGAGGAACCCTGCCATGGTGGCCGGGACCTGCTTGAGAGAAGGATCAGATCAGTAGAAACGAATCCTGATTTTCTGTCCTTGCAGAGTGCTAACCCTTGCATCACTGCTCGGTGCAGTGTGGCTTTTGACCTAGTAGTGCAACAGTCATTAGACTTCTAAGTAGGCTTTAAGAGGAGAATGTTTGTGTTAATGGCAGGTAAACAGTGTTTCCATGTTGCATCTGCTCCTAGCAAAACAGCATCCTGCTAAATTGTCCTTCTGAGCACTGTTGTCTCTCAGACCTGAACTGCAAGCTGTGCATCAAAACTGTCCTTTTTGTTGGCGTTTTCCTTTGAAGACTAGCTCAGAAACAGGGATGAATACTAATCTTTGTTAGAAGCTGAGGTCGGGCTTTTGCCCTCTAGCTGTGACTGGTTTTGGTGAACACCAAGGTGAAGAACAGAGCAGGCTCCATTATATTTGTTTTGGCCGCTTGTGTTTAAACATTAACGATAGAAGTGAGCAGCTGTATAGTGCAGGGCATTTCCTTGGCACAAAACCCCGTGGATTTGCGCATGTTCTCAGCAGGACAAGATGTTTAAACAAATGTTGACTTTGGGCTAAATTCATCCTTGCTGCAACCGACTTAAAACACAAGGGAGGACTTTTTTGTCTCAGCCAGCTGCCAGTTCTCCATCTCCTGTTAGCAGAGGTCTGGCTTTGACAAAGGCAGTGCCAAGAGGAACCCGGGGTGTCCCCGCTGGCGTGACACTCGGCCGGCTGTGGCACTGGGGTGGCTGGTGCGCGGGCTGTCCTGCGGCTGAGCCTGCCCGGTTCCGCTGCGGTGCGGGTGCGCTGGGCAGCCCTGGCCGGTGCGGTGGTGGAGCAGAGCCCCGTGCGCTTGCTCACAGCCAAGGCAGTCCCAGCTGATCCATCAGCAGTGCCGCGACAACCTGCAGCGAGCAGCCTGGCTCCTGCTGCCGCCGTCCTGGGCACTGCGAGGCAGAGAATGCCTCTTGCTAAGTAAACTTTTATTATAAATTGTCAGATCCTTAAAGGCTGGATTGGTTTTATGGGTTAAGGTAGGAGTGGAAGATGGTATGTTGCACTTCTACCAAGAAATAACGAGTTATTCTTGTTTGCTGAAAGCCTGTAATGATGACATAGGACTTGCTGAAGTCACCAGGCTTCTGCACACGATCTCGGTGGGGTCAGCTTCTTGTCTTCAGTGTCCATCTCCTGAGGAAATGACTGATGAGATACATGAATCTCTAAAAGATGTGGTGGTGTGTTTTTGTTTTAATTGACTGCCTGGGTTGGGGTTTTTTTTTTAATACTCAGTGGCTCAGTACAAAATGGAATTGGATCCCTGTAGTGGTGTCATGCCCTGCACTGCAACCCAAACTGTCATGTACGTGAAATTCTTTTTCATAGGAAAAACCTAAAATTTCCTCACAAGCTGAAGTGCCAGAGCTGTGAACAGTAAATACAGGGAAAGATGCTTAGTCTGGAGTGTTTTTATTTATCTTGTTTCTGTTAACTGTCTACAGCTGTTCTTTTTTTTTTTTTTTTTCCCCTAGAATAGGACTGTGCAAAGATGCATTTAAGGTTTTCTTTGAAAAAAAAAAAAAAAAGGCAGAAAAGCAAACATTTTTTTCTCTCTCACCCTGCTGCGGAAATCCTGAGCTGTATCCTTGGCAAGCTTGGGCAGTCAAATTTGCTAACTGTGTAGTTTAGACTGCCACACCATGGCTAACCCATGGATGTGCTCCGAAATACTCCTCTACTGAACAAACTGGGAAAAGAGAAGGCAGGGCCACCTTTTGCTGATTTTCTTGAGCGTTTGGCAATTAGAGGTGAGAGAGGAAGCAGAGTTAGTGCTTCTCATTGGGATAGACTTGAACCAGAGTGGAAATGTAGATGGAAATTGTGTTCTGTAGCATCCTTCCGTGTGACTTGAGAAGGGCAGTTGGAGGTGAATAGTGAGGCTAATTATGACAGCCAGAAGCACAGAGCAGAAAGGTTAAAATAACACTCATTTGTATGTGGCAGCAAAGTGCATCCCATGCTTTTAACCAGGAATTTGATATGATTGAAAAAATAATTGCCATAGTTACTAATAAATGCCATAGTTAAAGTTGACTTCAGGGCTCCTGCTCTTGTTCCTTCTGTCCTGACTCTGCAAGTGGAACCTTTCAGTGTTGGTATATTGCAAAACAGGGAGGGAAGGTGCAACCAGATGGGCTCTCAGAGGAGAGCAAAGCCAGAGCAGTTGGGGTTCTTCAAGGGCATGTTTGTGCCAAGACACCTCCTGGCTCACAGAAGCCCCATGTATTGCCTCAACTGGGGCATTTTGCGTGTCGGCTGCAATTTATGGTCTCTGAGGATGGAGCACAGAAGTGGTTCATACTGTTGAAGGTGTCAGTGCGGGTTGTTTTTTAAACTCCTCTCCCTCTTGTGCATCTGTCAGTTTAGGTTTAAAACATCACTGCACTCTGTAGCAGAATCACACCCAGCTTCTCCAGAAACGTGCTCTCACCGCAGAGGTGTGCCCTCCACTTTCCTTGCGTGGAATCAGGAGGAAGTAGGTGATAATCAGATGGACAGCCTGCTTCATCAGATATTGGAGTATATATTCTTGTATGTCAGTTCAGAGGTATGCTAGGAAATATCCTGCCTTTGCCACGTGTTTCTACAGAAAACAGCCCCTCCGTGGTGGGTGTGGGAGGACGGGCACCAGCAGAGCAGGATCCCGAGGGACGTGTTGGGTGGGTCAGATGGAAGGTGGTCTGCAAGGACCGCTTTCCTTCTGCTGAGTACGCCTTTTGGACATCTGAACTGTAGGTGAGGAAGAATCCTGCTGGAAATGGGGACACTAACTTCTGTCCTGGCTGTCTGATGTGTCCGGTCCCCAGGCAGAGCTGGTCCCCAGGCAGAGCTGCTGTGTTGCTCGGGCTGTGGGAAAGCCACGCTGGGTACAACATCGTGGGACGCGGAGCCAGGGGCAGCCTTTCCCTGTGCCCAGGGAGTGGCCTTTAGATGGGGGCAGGTGTTGTTTTAGAGTGAGCCCGTGAACTGTAAATCAAACATTTAGTTCCAAGTATGACAAACTGTATTTGAAATGAGTGTGTCTGTGTGAAAGGCTTCTGTGTTTACTGAACTTTATCACAGCAAGTAATCCATGCAGTGGGCTTGCTAGACTTTTTTTTTTTTTTTTTAAATTTACGTTTATTTGCAACCACTACCTTTCCAAACAAATAATAAAGTGGAGGAATCTGGAAAGGTTTAGCTAATATTGCAGTGTCACTGCTTTATTTCCTTGCAGTTAAGAAAGAAAGAATAAGAATGTTTATGAATTTAAATATTATTATTTTTCGCAAGTCTTTGAAGCTGTCATTTTGATTTATGTGGGCTCCATTTGATCTTGCATGTAAAACCAGCCCTTCTTTGCTTTGAAATATTTCATTTTTATACAAATCATTATGTGTAACCTGCAGTGATTTCTCTCTGCTGCTAAACACAGTGCTGCTTTTAGAGGCCTGCTATTTCCCTCAAATAACACGTAAGAAACATCGCTGTGGTTAGGAACTGCTGCTTTTGATAAATGATTGTACACATTCCAGTTAGGAAGGGTATATGGGGGTCTTAATTCCCTGGATTCAGAATGATGACTAATGCAATCAATTCTGCTTGTTGTTACTTGTAGGAAACAATCGATAGGTTTGTGGGAAGACTGAGTAACAGCGTAAGAATTCTTTATCTAATTTTAATTGTCAGGTTCTGGCAAGCGGAGAAGGGAGTGCCTTGGTTCTGGTAGGAGTGAAACAAGGGGTAACTGCTCGAGTACCCCCTGTGCTGGGGTGCTGAGGGGTCTCTGGGTGTGGAGGTCGTGGTGCTTCTGAGCCACTGTTTGATCCGGCGCTTCCAGCTCTGCATCTGTGAAATGGGCTCTGGCACCTCCAGGAAACGCTGGTGACCAGCAGCCGGGGGAGAAAAAAGCCATTGCACAGCTATGGAGAGCTTCAAGGGCAGGTCAGCTTCGTGGCTGCTGCCGTCGCTGGTTTGTTTGGGCTCCTCTTGGTGTGATGGAGGAGAAAAGTCTTTAAAATAAGCAAATAAATCAGGGAAGAAATTTACGACAGGAAGTCATTGGAACGATTTGATTTTTTTTAAAGAAAAGTATGCAGACTTCATCTGGATAACTGTTTATTTTTCACAAAAGCGTGGCATTTTCAGTCACAGCGTTCAGAGTTGAACTTCCCCAGGCCCGCCCGAGCTGTTGGAAGCGCGTGGGCCGCAGTCTGGGCAGGGTTTAAGGAAGGCGAAGCACGGAGATGGTCCCTGAGCGGGAGAGGGGTGGGATCTGCTCCTGCGTCCAGTAAGTGGATGGGCCTGGGGGTCTCTGCTCCTGCATTTCCCGGGGGTCGTGTTGGTTCTCGCGGGGGGGAACCTTCCGCGGGGGACTGTGCCCGAGGAGCGGGCTCCAGCGGTGCCTGCTGCCCGCCCGCACCACAAGGTGGCGGTACCTCCTCGCCGGGTGCCGCCCGCGTGCGGGGTTTGGGTGCCGCGGGGTGTCGGTCCCGCCCGGCAGCTCT
>NW_010335869.1:0-6713 GCF_000700745.2 Antrostomus carolinensis
ATTCCCTGTCCTCTGTGCTGCTGGGGGGGAAGAAGTGGAAATTGGGTGAGAAGTTAAGCCCAGGAAGCAGGGAGGGGTGGGGAGAGGTGTTTTAAGATTTGGTTTTATTTCTCATTATCCTCTCATCTGATTGGTAATAAATTAAATTCATTTTTTCCCCCAAGTCGAGTCTGTTTTGCCCATGCCAGGAACTGGTGAGTGATCTCTCTCTGTCCCTATCTCCACCCACGAGCCTTTCATTATATTTTTCTCCCCCTGCCCAGCTGAGGAGGGAGAATGACAGAGTGGGCTTTGGTGGGCACCTGGCAGCCAGCCAGGGTCAACCCACCACAGCAGGAAAAAAGTGAAGAGATAAGACATATTTGTTTAAGGTACACTTTCCCTAGACGCACGCACCAACTCAGATGGCATCAATCTCGAACAGATTTACACACAGTAAAATCTCAGAAAAATCCAAAGTACTGTTTGAAAACGTTAAGGCCACAGAATTTCTCAGCAAAAGAGCAGTTAAGCAAACAAATAAACACAGTGAAAACAACATATTTTTCCCTAGTCTTTTTCCAGAAAACAGATGGATTGTATTTGTTTTGCTGCTTTTTAAAAAAGTTAGCCTCAAAGCAGACTCTGATGAAGAAGAACTTCAAACTGCATGGCTTCCTATATCTCAAAGCTAAGAGTATATCAGGCCATCCCAACTGTAAGCCTGTCCACACAGTGACAAGAACAGTGCACACAGTACAATGGAACTTCCGCTATGACTGTAATATAGGTAACTTTTGTATTAACCTGGACAAACATTAAAGACTAAAGAAAGAGTATTGTGCCTAAATACAACGTAGAAAACTGAAGAATTGCATATTTGAGCCAGGAGTGCAATTAGATATTCTCAAGAGTCAGGCATTCTTGCAGATCCACTGCTGCTTCCACCAGTGTTGCCATGGTCTCTTGATTGAGATGGGCAATGAATCTGCTACAGATTATACACACGTGCCATTAGTTTCAGGTACTTGTGTACATATTTTGAGGGAATCACTCTGACTACCGTGGATGAATTCCTGAGCAAAGAAGACTACAGTTTCTGTTTGAGCTACAGGATTGAAGAAACTTCTTTACAGTGAGGGTGACAGAGCACTGGAACAGGCTGCCCAGGGAGGTTGTGGAGTCTCCATCTCTGGAGACATTCAAAACCCGCCTGGACGCCTTCCTGTGTGATCTCATTTAGGTACCTGCTCCGGCAGGTGGATTGGACTAGATGATCTTTTGAGGTCCCTTCCAATCCCCAACATTCTGTGATTCTGTGATACGCTGCAAAAAAATAAGTATTTTGACTGGAAAAGTGACTGATGTTGAACCCATTCCATAGGCTGTTAAAAACTGGACCATGCTGCTGGTTTTAATTTGTCTTGCTTCACTTTCTAGCCTCTGAAACTTGCAATGTATTTGTCTAATGGGTAAATATAGCATGAATCATATATTTTCTCACAATATTCTACTGTATGCTAGTGACGACCAATCCACTTCTGAGTCTCCTTTCTGTGATAAGCTAAATATATCACAGTATTTATACTTACCACTATAAAAGAGGTATTGTTAACTTCACACATGCTTATGACTTTAAAAAATCCTTTCTAATTCTTAACATGAAAAAAATACTGACAGTTAAAATGGAAACAATCTATTCTGATTCTCCATCACACTTCCTTTTTGCTCCTTTCTTACCTTCAGCCTGGCTTCCTGGCTTTTTTCAGCAATGCCACAAACAATGCCATGAACAAAAATTATTCCAGCTCTGTAATAATTCAGTATTTCTCTGCGTACATTATCCAGCTACTAGGATGGTTAACAGTGCTACACTGAATAATTATATTAAAGAATTGTGGTAGATATCCAGTTAATATGCTTTGATATTAATAATTAGAACTAGAGGATTTAACCAAATACACTTAAAAATACTTGGCAGATCTTGGCCTTAGCTATTAATCCTATTTTCAGTGAAACCAGGGAAATACAACTCAAGAAACTTCTTTCATCCTCTATCTGTGATACTATATTATTGTATTAAATCTATTAATTTTAAACTTTTATTTTATTTAGTTTCTGGCAATATTTTTATCAGACAATGAGCAGGAGGAGTTTTCCCAGAAGTCAGCTCAATTCTGACTAGAGGTCAAAATTTCCCCACAGATGTGCAATCTGGCTGTCTCATTCAGAAACAAAATTTTTAGAAAATGTTCTGCCTCTTAAAATGCTTTAGTCTAAAAATTCAGAAACAACATTTGTGAATCAGTATGAGTATTATGAACAGTTAAAAAAATGGGTTATAAAAATTCTTAAAATGGTAAGGGTAAGAGGTTTTGAATAAGCCATATTTTTAGGGCAATATTCAACTCTAAACTTTGGTGTCTTGGATACCACTATTTTCATGACACAGATTAGCTTCAGGTAAAGAAAAGTTCAAATGAAAAGAAAGAAAACAAAGGAGAAGGGAGAACTACTCTTCACTGACCAAACCACTTTCTCTTCTTCTGCAGGAAGAGGGTAGTGAAAGTCTGAATGCTGCCTTTAGGGGAGCAGAGAGGTAAAACATTGTTTTCACCTTCTCCCATTGCTCTCCCAGGGCACAGCACTCCTGGCTTCAAGGCAACATCAGCAGCATTCAACTGCCAGCCTAGCAAGAACACCTACTAACTATACCCAAGGCAGTACTATTGAACCCTTTCTCCAAGTTCTATGTACTAACTCAGTTTAAAATTACAGTTGTGATTATTGATCACTGGAACAGTCCTGCCAGAAAGCCAGGAGATGTCCTGCACAGAGCAGAGCCTTTCCATACAGGTGGCCCATTCACTGAGTCTGCCTCTTCAGTTTTGTATCCTGCCAGCTGTGCTGCTGGGGTGCCTCGAGACTTGCCTGAAGTCCTTCTCTACCAGCTATCTACTCCTCACTGGCCCTTCACTCCAACGCTAGACAGCAGCTTCACACGGATCCTCTTCAGCTTGACACAGAGCATTCCCCAGCTGCAAGGTGCCATGAACAGGTCTCGGGATAATGATCCATCTCTATGCACTTGTAGAAAATACTTCAGAGAAATCATGAACTCTAAATTTATGATTTTCCCCTGATCTACCCAAACTCCAACTTCAGCCAAGCTTAATGACAAAAAGCCCCCAAAGAATTATTAAGCAAGTATTAAATTTAGAGTTTTAGTTCAAGAACAGAAACCTGAACTCCCAATTATATCCTAAGCCGGGTTGCTCAGCCAGTAACACTGATCTTTATATCTGTAACCTCTATCTTTTTTATATTTTGCTGTTAGTTTTGGGACACAAAAGCAAACATTCTAAGTGCTGCAGGACAGTACAGATAATTGTAGCAGTGGGAACTAAGGTCATACTTATCTAGTGAAGACTGTCTCTTACAAGGGATGCTTTTTAAACTGGAGACTACATTCACCATCAGCGAGGCCAGACATTGATGAACTGAAATAAAGTAACTAGTAAATTTATACAAAATTTGTTTTTATTTAATACAATATGAAACATAGGCTTAAGTATCCTCTTTGAATAACCTGAGACCTGTTACTTTAATTATTAGACATGTGGAACTGCACACAGCAAAAAAGGAAAAGGAAAAGGAAAAGGAAAAGGAAAAGGAAAAGGAAAAGGAAAAGGAAAAGGAAAAGGAAAAGGAAAAGGAAAAGGAAAAGGAAAAGGAAAAGGAAAAGGAAAAGGAAAAGGAAAAGGAAAAGGAAAAGGAAAAGGAAAAGGAAAAGGAAAAGGAAAAGGAAAAGGAAAAGGAAAAGGAAAAGGAAAAGGAAAAGGAAAAGGAAAAGGAAAAGGAAAAGGAAAAGGAAAAGGAAAAGGAAAAGGAAAAGGAAAAGGAAAAGGAAAAGGAAAAGGAGGTGATACTTCTTCCTGAGCCAACATAAAGTTGTTAACATTTAATTTTGAACTCTACCTTTGTGCTTTAGCAGATGTGAAGATGGAGCTTGACAAACTGGAGCATTTATCCAGAGAAAAACAGCCACTCAGCTGTGCTTTAGTGCCATTTCCTGTCACACCAGCATGACAGCACTAAGTGTTTAGTTCAAATAAGTGGTTCCCCATCCTCTGATAGTACAACATGGTTCCAGCATCCTGTTCACTACAATTTTAGCTCCATCAGGGCTGACACAAGACAGCTCAGTATTCCCAGAGATTTTCAGACTGTGGTGCATGTGTTCTCTTATGCACTCAACCCGCCTGGTCCATTTGGACTGGATTCACCAGGGAATACAATTAGCTGGCCATTTTATTTACACAACCCAGCCTGCCAACTTATCTGGAGCTTTAGCTATTTTTATTTTTCTCTTTCTTGCTGTTTCAAATTATTTCTGATGTGGTAACTATACATAGCACAGATTCTTTTTCTACTGGGCATTAGTGTGTAAGGCAACCAGCTGTTGGGGACGCATCTTGGGACAGTTAGGATCTTCAAATTAGGAGTAGTAGCTATTTTCTCAACAAACGCAAGTACACTGTTCTTTTAAATGAACCACTAGATAAGACTCCTTCCTAACATGCTGACAAAGAAATCATGGAGAATATGAAGGAACAGCAACAGAAAAGCAAACAAAGAGCAATAAAATCTGTTCCCTACTGCATGACTAATGACTGGTCCCAAAGCAGGGTGCTGTTGTTGCACTGAAGACCAGAATTTGACACAGGCTGTTCAGTATTTTAGGAAAACAGGCAAATACTCAAAAAAATGAGAAGATAAAGTATCTTATCCAAAGGGCACAGAGCTTATGTAATTTCAGCAAGCCTCACAGAACCACTATTGTCACTGTATTTTGGGTCTACTTTCCAAAGTTCAGATAGCACATACAACACAAATATTTCAAGTCCAAAAATAAGACCATACATAGCTAGATAAATATAAAAAGTCACTCTCATTCAAATGTAAACATCTGAAATGGTAAACCTGTGAAAATATTGTGCGCTTATTCAAACTAGGTGGTTCATATATTACTGATTTTATGATAGCAATTACTATTTTCTGCCAATGTCTTCACTATTCTTTTCTTCCTCTTTCTCTGCCTCTCTCCCCTTGTACCACAGAAAAATCTCTCAGTCTCCTACATTTTTATCTTGAAGCAACACAAACTCAAAATGTTTCGTACAACTAAAAGGAAACTTACTAAGAAGAAAAATTGTGCCAGCTTTCATCAGACACCATTTTTTCCTGTGCTGCTACTCAACACAAATAGCCTGTCTTACTTATAATTTTCCTAATTACTCTAATTATCTTTTTCCAAAAACATGCTACCTCTGGACAAGCCCACAAAATATGGCCTAAGCTACTCTCTTGCCAAAAGCTTTGCTAATCAGCTTCACAGAACTTACTAATTTTTTGTAAAGATTTGTAATTAAACTATGATGGGAAGCTCAGATATTGTGAGCATTTAATGATAATTTAAAATACTAAAAATTAAAGCTATAGTATACACTGCAAACACAAAATGACTGATGAGATTACATAACATCTCTCCTAACTCTGAATGTTTCCATCACTTTAAGCCTTTCAGAGAGTAATAATGAGTCAAACTGAAACTATCATCAAAGTGTGGTTAAACTAGGAAAAAAATATGCTTACAGAGAGCCACAGTCATTATAAACTCACTGAAATGCATGAAACATTCACTCCCCTTAACAACACAGCATGTTCTTATTTACATTAAGAGGTTTGAGAGCGAAAATCAGAACCTTTATCTGAGAAATTATCTCAAGTGTCCCTTATTCCTCAGGCCAGTCCACTGTCTCCTGGAATGTTTTCCCAAAGCAGTGCATGTTACTAGCCCTTCTCACAGGGAACTATGGAGCCCTCAAATCACTCCTCTCCATTCTGTAACTTCGTATTACATGTTTGTTTGGTAGACTTACACAGTAGTAAGAACAGTTACTCCTGTTGTTCTTGATGCACGTTGGATTTACAGCAACTGTGAAGCTACAGGAAGAGAGGGGGACACATTGTCAGGACAAGCAGAGTCGTTTCATGGACATTCTGGCAGAGCACCCCGAGGTGCTGAACTGTGAAGGGGAGGTCTTAAAAGCACTGACAATATGCCATATTCAAGCATTATATCACTTATTTTTTTTCTTCTTCGTGAATACACTGGCCTTGGCATGTTCTAGAGTTTTGATTAATTGCTGGTAAATCTTATAAATCTAGTGGGATTTCAGAGGGGGTTTTTTTGCAAAACAAATGAAATATATCATTGCTTTCACAAAATAAGACACCAGAGCAATAGACAGGAACACTTTCAGGAGACATTTAAGAGCCTATGAAAACAACTGAACACTAAAGCTTGGATCAGGACAGCAATTGTCTTGTTCTCCACGCCAGCTGAGCAGCAGGCCTAGTGCACTGCCTTATTAGACTGGGATGGGTGGAAAACCAATGCTGTAACTCTCAAAACAAGAGCTGTCTGGCAACTGCGATTACTGCTGCGGTGTAAGTTCCACATGATTCCTTCAAAGCGATTGGTAGCGATACTTTTAGATATATATATATATACCAGCTGTATAACATCCTGGTGAACTTAGAAGGCAGTTATTGTTTTTCTTCTTTCCTTGCAGGACATGCTTTCTCTATTCCTTTCTTTTTTGTCCTCTAGACTCACAATTTTAAGAAGGTTACAGGACCCATCTTCATATGACCGTTTTTGTTTCCTG
>NW_010335869.1:6755-8444 GCF_000700745.2 Antrostomus carolinensis
CTGCTGAAGAAGGACAGTACCTTGGCAAACATGGAGCAGGTGTATCAGAAAGAGGATATACAAAAATGGCAGCTATTGTGAAAAGATAACAGAGTGTAAAAGCAAACTATGTTAAAAAACTGCCTGGAATGTTCCAATGTTCAGATTTTCAGAAAATGCTGAAATAATCATATCTGCCCTTGAGCTATTTTGCCTCAGGACAGCTCCACAGAGCAAGCACAGTGCTTATTTAGGGACACTTTTCAAAGCCTGTGTCTGTGAAGAGTAGACCACTGGGTACTGCAGGTCAGAGGCATGAGGTAAAGGAGGAACAAAAGAATCTAAAGAGGACAGATGTTAAAGGTGGGCTGTTTACCCCGCTGTTGGGCTTTTTAAAGCAATGATGTCAGACCTCCTTCCCAAGCAATCCAGAAAGGTGCCTTAACGTGACAAAAGAATCAATCCAACCCCATAAAGGTGGCTTACAGTGTACTTGATCGGTACCTTTATCCCATTTCTACTGGAAACAGTGATTTCTGGGTTAAGGTTAACTGCATACGGCACAAGTGGAGGAAGTTTGCTCCTAGAGTCCAAAAACATAGCCAATTCAAAGACAAGTGCAGTTAAGTCAGTAAAAAAGTGTCCATTCCTCTCTCCATACTTGAATGTAATTGTTGAAGTAGTGTCTCTTCTACCTGGAAATTCAATGCAGATCTCAAATAAAACACCATTTAATTCCCAAACACTTTATATAGTTTTACATATTTCCCCATGGACATTTTTGTCATTGTTCATCATCATCATCATCATCATCATCATTTTTGCAAGCAAATAATCCACTTTCTCTTAATTTTTTTTTTTTTCTCTAAGGTAACACGTAACTAACATTCTAGGAATTAGCCTAATTCTAATGAAATACTCAAATAAATAAATAAATAGAAGTATTTTGTTGAATTTTTGCTGGAAATGCCAAAAGGAAAAAAAACAACCCACAATTATACAAATGAACTTTCTAAATACAGTTGAACAATATTGAGATTCGTTAGTTAAAAACAGGAGAGCACTTACCTTTCTCTCATAATTTTAATGATACAATGATCTAGGTGAGCCCCCATACAACCCAAATATTGGTTCCTCATCACTAATACCAACACAAGAGGAAACCTAGAACTTAACATTGACACATATAATGTCTGGTAGTCCAGAAACCAGGGAAAAACAGTGACCTGCTTTCAAGTGAAAATCAGAAAGAATCTCCCCCCAAGGCTCAAATGTCTATATGGCCTTCTGACTAACCACCAAAATACAAGAAAAATGTAGAAGCTCCACAAATGACTTCAGAATGGACAGAACTAAAACCTACTTGTTTTAAGCAAGTTTCATTTATGTTTATGTACACTATAAGTTGTTTTTTGGTGTTGTTTGGGGTTTTTTTACTGCAGAAGTCAGAAGTGGTCTGAAGTAAATGATAGAGGAAACAGAATGAAAAAGTGCTAAGCAGAGTCCAAGACCAAACCACCTTGCCAGAACAGCACAGCGCTCACAGAATGACAGTGGTCTTCTGACTGATAGTATGTGCAAAGCAAGGAGGAAAAAGGGTGTTTCTTATGTACATCAAACACAATAAAAGCTGAAGTGAGACCACAAAGCTCTTTTCCTTCTCTGAAACAGGATATGAATTTAAGTCTGCAGAAATGGAACTTGTGTGTG
>NW_010335869.1:8480-20988 GCF_000700745.2 Antrostomus carolinensis
AAAATTGTTGTTTTACAGTAGCACAGCTTCTAACTCCAATGAGAACCTGTAAATCAAAGCCCTAAAGTACCTTAGTGCTTGCTACTGTCCCTTCACTGCAGCCTCCAGCTCCTCCCTGAGTCAGACTGAATCAATCTCTTTAAAACAACAACTATTCTGACAATATGTTCATCCTTTCTCAGGGTTTATGGCCAATTTCCAGAGCCTAATTGCTGTTGTGAACTGTGAGGAATATACTATATCCAAACTGTGCTTGGAATGAAAACCTACCTTTATTCTCTCTCTGTTCTCTCCCTATTTCAGCAGCAGATTTTCTCCCTTATTAATGCAAACGTCTCTTGTGGAGGATTTTTTCTTCACAATAAAACCAAAAGCATCTCTTGGTTTCCAGCATGGTTGTTACAAATCAACACCGATTCTGACTTCATATTTGACATTAGCATTGCTCTTTAAAGGAAATTTGATAGTTTCTCAGCAGCAGCATCGCATTTCTTTAATACTTATTGACAGGTAGGTCAGTAGCCAGTGACTTTTTTTTTTAATGACTGTTTTCTTTTGTTCTCTTTGCAGTACCCACAAGGACTTGAATGACAGAAACTTCATCTTTCTCCGAATGAACATCTGATTAGAGTAGCCCATGCTTTACCCCCCTTTGGGAGACATGCTGTCAGCCAGCAAAGCCATGGTGGTCGTGGTAACTGTCACTGCATATCCAACAGCTGCTCTGTTACACATTCCCTAACCTGGCAAGAACCTCGCTGCTGAGATTCTGCCGCTTTCCCCCACCCTGGCTCTGTGCTGCCATATCCCCCTACCTCCAGCAGGCAGGCTGGCCAGCAGCTCTCGCTGCAGCTGCTTCTTAGCCTCCTAGTGTTGGTTCACCACCAGCAGGAGGTCTCCTTAAGGTGCCTTCTATGGCCTCCACCCTGGAGACCGAGTGTCACCACTGTCAAGGAACCAGAGCTCCTCAGCTGGAAGCCTGCAGGGGCCTAACCTGCTTGGTACTCGGGATTTGCAGATGGTGGTACACTGTGGGGTTTTTGCTGTATCAGTGGAATTAAATTAAGATGAAAAAATTATGCTGACGTGGACACTATGAATTCTTTAGGTTCAAAGCAGAACATGGTTTGCTGAATAGAAAGTCAATAAGATGGCCAGTGTATGTTCCCTTGATATCAAAAGCATCATGTCTGTGCAGTTGTCACGTCCTAGCTGAGCTTTAGCTCCGGCAGAACTTGGGCTACGTAAGACAGAATTCAATCCAAATTGTGTTCAATGGATGGATGTCCTAATCATCATCTGGACAGTCAGTTTAATTTAATGCTAAATTGTTCGAAGTGATCTTTTAATTACACAAAGCTAGGCACCGTAATGTTTTCTTTGGAACAATCCTTTATCTCTGTTGAAGATGCAATAAGAACACAAATGGCAGCTTAAGCTGCCACCACAACCAGTTACACCTTCCTAGAGGCCCTTTGCTTGCACTTATGCCAGATGGTCCTAGTTAGGATTATATCCTAAGTCTCTTACATAGGAGTAGCTCTATCTTCCACAGTGAAATCTACAACTGAAATCAGTGTGAGACATTCTTAAACATTATACTATTCTAAAAGATTAAAGATACAGAAAACTGCTTCAGTTTTTTCAATTCACATATATTCCTGCTTGTGTAAACCACACATGAGCTTAAAAAAAATTAAAGTCAAAATTTTCCCTAATTTTTTGACTAACAAGTCTTAATTTCAAGTCAATTCAAAGAATATGAAAGTGAATGACGAAGGTATTTACTTACTTTCAGTTACAGTGTTAATAGCTACCATCGCTGTTGTAAAAGTGCAAATGCATTTCAAGACTTCAAAATGGCAGCATCCACGCAGATGCAGTGTATTTAATGACTTGACATTTCAGGTTAGGGATTGCTTTTTATTGTAAAAAGCAAGGTAATGTGTAAATGGCTAAGTAGAGAGCAGATTAACATGAAGGGACTATAAAAGTGCATCTGCAGAAAGTCCAGTTCAAGTACACAACTGATTTGAATTAGTACATCTGTCAATACTGGTACAGATCGGGTGTCAGTCACCAACCAAACCTTTATATTTAAAAATGTAAACAAAAATGTTCATGGAAAACAAAGGATGGCAAGAAAGACAATTGATATGACAAATTTGGAGATGAACTGTGGATACCAGATGACAGCATAACTGTCAAAGCTGGAACCATAACAAAAATACCATTGTCCAGAGATGGCAGCTAAAGTTTTGCAACATACTGCTGCTTCTCCCACTAAAATGGACAAAAAGTGACCCTTATGCATTACAAAGGGCCAAGCTGTCACACCTGTAACAGAGACCAAAAGAATAAGAAATGTTTTTCTATGCATGAAATAGCAGTGGAAGAAAAGATGTAACATTACAATGCTATACTTACAGCATGTATTTCTGGAATGAAAAATCAAGAAGCATAACAAGAAGGAAAACACTTGTTAAAAACCCAGTAAAAACATACTAAAAAAAATAAAATAAAACTGTGATTGTCTGAAGGTGCTATGATTTCTCTAGTTAACTTGGCTGTCTTGATTTTGCTAAAATTTCCTAGTCCTGGGTTTTAGCTGGAACAGAGCTGGGTTTCTTTTTAGTAGCTGGAATAGTGTTGTGTCTTGCTTTCAGCCTGGGATTTGTTTTGAGAGAAACACTGAGAACATCCCAAAGTTTGCATTTTTGTCACTGGAAGTGAAGGACTTTGTGTTCTGTTAGTCTACAAGTGCAAGATCTAAGGGTGTGAGGAATATTTAAATTAATAAGCTAAACTGGCATTTGGATATGCCAATGGGATGTTCCAGATCATATCACATCATGTCCAGTATATCAATGAGAGGCTCTTCCTCTCTCAGCTCTCTCTGGCTTTCGCTCGGGCTCTCGCTCTCCCGGGATTGCGGTTTCGGTTTGGGATTGTCGCTCCTCCAGGATCTGGGAATGGGCTGGGCTCGGTTGGCAGGTGGTGAGCAGTTGCACTGTGTGTCACTCAGTTTCCTATTTTGTTACTGTTATCATTATCACTACTATTTTAATATCAGTACTATTTTAAGTTTTCTTTTATTTCTATTATTAAATTGTTCTTATCTCAACCTACGAGTCTCCTTACCCTTGCCCCCAGTCCTCTCCCCTGTCCCCTGGGGTTGGGGGGGAATGGGTGACTGGCTGTGTTGGCTGCTGGCCAACATCTTAAAACCTTATTTCCTAAATAGGGAGAAAAGACCCTATTTAGGGTCCAGAACTTTTATTTCTATAGAAGCTACGAACAGTATATAGCATAGTCAAGTGAAAAAAGAATTATTCTGAAATTCCAAATGCAATGGGGTTTTTTAGAACACAGGGGTTAAAATCTTGCTGTTACTCATAATCTGTTGTTCCATATCAGACAATGATGAAATTCAAACTTCAGCTTCCCCTTTCTACAGCTTATCCCAGCATGGGAATTGATTCATCACACTCTGCAATCAACTTTTTGGTACCTACCTGAATACAAATTATGATACTGGAGGGAGATTTACATGTTTGTGTCATAGAACACAATGCTCAGGCAAAAATTTATTCTCTGCAATGGATTTACTTACATTTCCAAGTTCCCATTCAAAATAAAACATAGAAGGATTAGGAAGATGGGAATTTTAATTGTTTTCTATGCTTTTCTATTTCTCTATGCTAATTTATGTAATCATTTATTTTTAAAAGAATAATTTTCTGTTTGTTTCAAGACTTTGACTTACCAGAAATGCAGAAGTTGCTCTCCCATAATTTTGTTGTAGAAGTTCTGGGAAATCTCTGAGATTTCATGAACTTTACTGGATGTTTAGAGCACTGGCTATTCTTTTCTCTAAAATATGAATTAGCCACTGAAATGAAATTAAAAGTGTTATAAAAAGTGGGGCAAAAAAACTCCAAGAAAAAATGAATTTGAAGTAGCCTGACCAAAAATCTCCCCTTTTCTGAGCTGATTAACACTCAGCCCTAGTTGTGTAAAAACATGACATAAAGTTAAACCTTAGTTACACTTTCTTTTACATATCACTGGTCAGTCCTGTCTTCTTTGGTGCTGTGCTCCTCCCTAATTCTATAGAATAAATACCTATATATAAAATACATATACTACATTCCACATATGTTACATATGTAAAATGATAACAGATATGCAGCAGATGTGTTCATACCAAATATGAAATTTGTAACGTCTTCTTGCTGTCTTTGCCCTTATTCAATTCTGCCTCTTGTCATTTCAGTTGTTGATATTATGAGTTTTTTGGAATAGATATGCAGATAATGCCTGAAGAAACAAACCCCAATCCCAGATACTGACATTAATAATGCACAATGATCAGACTAATGACGGAGAAAGGTAAATAACATAAATATTTATGTAAAGTCTATAATCCCAAATCGCAGCTAACTAGGAAAAGTCAAGACATATAGGCTACAGCTTAAACACTTATTTAATTGGAGAGGAAAGAGATTGGCTATGAAATCCTGAATCAGACATAGTATGTGTATTCAACTCCAAGGTTCAGATTGCTCTAACTTAAAATTGTTCCCATTGACACTGAAATTTTAGAACTGTCTAGCACTTCCAAGATCTTAAAAGATGTTTTACTAACTTTGAAAAGGGTTTTCATTTTTATATCCAGCTTCATTACATTACATATCCTCATATACTTTTCAAATGTGAATAAAGGTTGAACATTGCTTGTAAAGCAAAGAAGATGGTTAATTAAATGCTTTTCAGGAAAGCATTTGAATGTAGAAGTCATCAGGCTCTTACGACCTTCTAAGCACAACTGGAATCGATGGGATAAATCTTTTGAGTTTTCATTTGGATTCTATGTATTACAACATGTTGCATTAATCTGTCTGAAAAACATCAGGATCCTACAGACAACACTATGGTTTGCCACATGAACAGCAACTGGCCCTTGCCACACCCCACCAACCAGCCATCAGAACTGGAATTGCACAAAACCTGTATTACTTAAGGATGTAAACAGCCCAGTAAGGTAGATAACTAGGAACAAACCAGAATCATATTGTGGGGAAAGACATGTCGAGAGCTGAGTTTTCAAATCAGATCTCCCTTCCTGGCATTCAGTGCTCCCTTAACACTGACATCAATGTCAGTGGATGAAAGTACAGCAGCTATAAAACCACGCTTAGTAACATAAACAAGATGAGAATGGTAGATGGGGATACAAATCACATTTGTACAATGAGAATTTATTTCTCAGCTTAAAAATATATGATGTGATCATTTCACTGCCTTCAACAATAAGACTCCTGAACTTACAAACAGGAAAGTGCTTAACTGCATGACACAGATAAGCTACTAGGAACTAAGAAGTTGATGTCCAAAGCAGTGGATGAACACAAAGAAGCACATAAGATTTTTTTCCCCTTACTGAGCTTCAGGTTATGGAGTTTTATGAAAGCTGATACTACCTTTTGATAACATCCACATCTCAGTAAGTAAAACCACAGAATCACTGCTGGTCAGCTGAGGCTCCTTAGCAGAGCAGGGTTAAATTTAAAGTCAGACTGAATTTTCCAGACTGGTGAATATGCAGAAGTGAAGTGTTCAGCATTACTATTGTTGCATCACCCTTATACACTTAAAAACTAAAAGGAGGGGGAAAAGCTTTTATTAAAAAACCCCCATGTTTTGATCATACCTGTCATGGTAGGAAAAGCACCTTCCTCAACTCACATCCTGTTTATCAGTCTTTAAGTGTCAAGTTTGAATTTGAAACAAGTGAAAGTGTAGTGAATATATTTAATTATTGTAAGTTTTAAGGAATGTAAACCCCAGTATCTCAGATTTTTTAATATATATTTTATGGAGAAACAACCAACCACAGACTTCTCAACAGTGTAAACTAAGGAGATATGCAAATATAACATTGTAGACAATTACATAACACTATCCTACTGTAAATGTGGGTACAGATAAGTATGTGGATTTACTATAAGCTAAATACTGAGAGTTTAATGCCTGAAAAAAGAAGCCATCTGCTGACAGAAGGACTTTTTTAGACAGTATCAGGATCACATTCAGCAATGGCATTTTTTTCTCATTGTTTTCTGCATTGTTCTCTACATACATTAATAAGATTTTTGTTTCATCACCTTTGTCTTCTGCCTTGATGACTCTGATCTTACCATTTCCAACAACACCAATCCAAATGCGAACGTATGGATTGTACTTGGGCCTAATTTCCTAAACTATGAGTAGTGTTACGACCTCATTTAATCTCAACAGACTATAAACTGAGGAGCTTGATCTTCAAATCTCTACTTTACCACTGGCATTCTTCCACAAAGTCAAGCAAACTGCTTAAGCTCTTTGTACTGTCATTTCCCTGTCTATAAAGCTTTTTGAGGTTTAGAGATGAAAAAAGCAACGACTACAGTTGAACTTCAAGGCAGTATGGTGATCCAATATTACAGGGTGGTAGGTCTTATAAGAAGCAAACACTTCCAGAACTAAAGAAACAGACAATGATTCTTAAGAGAATCAACCAGCAGTTAAGAGGATTTGTGTCTCTAAGCAGGGATTTACTAGATAAAGACTATGTACAAACAAGACTAGTGCTCAAACAGGACTGACTACACAGCATGTTCCAGTTATTAATGGCCTCACTCCGTTTCTTCTTCTGTACTTGTAATAACTCCTGACACCACGGATGAAGCTGTAACACCTGAGTATATTAAGGAATGGCTTGGAAAGTACCTTAGAACTTCAGAGCTTGGCTCCTTAGAGACTCTTCTACTGTGGCACAAAAAATACAAACAAATTAAAACCAGACCAGAGAGTGATTAGGAAATGTCCAGGCTAGTATTAATGGCCAGACAGTGGGATGGCTCTAGTGTCTGCTCAAATGCCCACAGGACTGCACCACACAGTGGTTCCTGTAGCCTAGAAGCCCCTTTGAACATCGAATCATCTTGTACACATTTATGATCAGGGACTAGTCCTTCTGCGTATAGCATTTTAAAAAATGGGAAAAGATAAAGCAGGAGAATGGCTAAGTAGCTTTTAAATTAAAACTATAAACAGAAAAAACTTGTGACTGCATGCAGAGCCAGAAGGAGGGAAAATGAAAATCCAAGGCTTTGATAATGGCTGATGTAAGTTTCCAAATAAAACCTCCAATGCAAGTGAAAGTCACCCTATAATTGTTGTGAATGTATTCAGACAAGAAAACACTCTGACCAGAGCCTGAAAAGTAATTGTTTTTTGTAAGCAGGGTGCAAGTGAGAGTCACCCTATAATTGTTGTGAATGTGTTCAGACAAGAAAACATTCTGACCAGAGCCTGAAAAGTAATTGTTTTTGTAAGCAGGGTAAATCAAACGATGGTTTGTCTTGGTGGTGGACCTTCCCTTCCTTTTTACATTACTGAACTACTATTATTTGAAAATCTTGATGCTGGTCAAGTCATCTACATCTGGTATATATTTCATACCTTTGGGGTACATCTGAATCCTTTGAGATAAAAGAGGAAGTTTTGAGGAAACAAAAGCTTGTGAAAGATTGTGCTGCTGTGGCTGGATTTTGGAAAAGGAAGGGAACTGAAGAGTTTTTCACTCTGCCAATAAGATCTGGGAGTGACTGGCAAATGTAATTGTTATTTGATGCAATTTTTCTAGTTGAGCAAATGGCCAGCTCCATAGATACGACATCAGTGACTCCTTGCTAGAAAGACGTCGCTGTGGCTGGATGCTTCCAGCTCCCCTGAAACATGAGCGGAAAAGCCTGGCCCACAAAGGAGAAAGGTTTCATTCCTGGTGAACAGGACCTGACACAGGCACGGCCACCACAGAGCTTGCCACCTAGCGACATGCCAGTTGCAGTTCTACTGGAGCAAGAGAGAGGCCAAGGCAACTCAGCGCTAGTGCCTGCTCTGTGCAGATACTACAAAAGTCTCCTGTTAGTGATGTCAGACTCAACAGGCTGCAGCTTCAGAGGGCTGTGAGCTACTAGTATCTACTCATTAGAACAAGCAGAATCATAGATTCATAAGACAGGACAGAAACAGTTCAACATGTCTAGTGCTTCCTCTTCCTGTAAGAGCAGATTCTGCTGTAAAGATCTTTGATCCTTAAACCTTTGGAAACCAGACATGTGGATGGGTTTAATTTTATATGGAGGAATAAGTACAAAATGTTGCAACTTGCACAACAAAAATACACTACAAACTCCTCCTTCATCTTTTTTCTTTTTTGGAAGACATGTCTCCAGTCAGTGAAAATTTCAGATGCCAATTGCAAATAAGGCTCTGAACAACTTGACAGTGGCTTCAGTAAAAGTATGCTTCCTTAAGAAAAGAAGGAAATGTTTCTTTGATTCTAAATGTTAATTCTCATTCAAAGCTTCCCTACGTCTGTCACCTATGAGTGAAGGTATTTTGCATGGGTAAGCTTAGCAAAGAATCACAGCCTTTTTACTGGCAGTTATATTTTATGAAACAAGACAAAAAAATGTCAACAGCAATCACAAAGAGGTGTCATTTGAAAATATTCCTTTGAACTCATTTGACCAAGGCCATTGTTTGGAGTTTAAAAACAGAAAAAGAAAATCACACCTGTGTGCAGACAGATAGGCTGCCTTTATCTGGTAAGAACAAGGTGCGGAGACTTGTGCGCTAGAGAATTAATCTCTATTGCTATCTATAGCTTAATTGTTAACACTGTCTTGGTTGAAGTGTAAAAATATGTTCACACTTTTGAAAATGGGCAATTAACTAATCAAATGACAATATGAATCTTAGAAACACAGAAATGACTGCAATCCAACACTACTAATGACTATATTTTTAATTTTATAAGAAACACATTATCTCAAGCATCCTTCAGGCCTATAAGGGAAGTCACCAGATTTCTCCCACCGTAATACCAGTGCAGAAATTGTGACCACAATCACCAGCCTGTTTTCACTAGAGCATCCAGCATTTTAGCCTCAGGGAATTCACTGTAGGTAAAATTTTCCTTGTATAGACAAGTTCCAAGATGCTGTAACAGACAGGTGACATAAGCAGCACTGAATAACCAGGGACAGATACTAGTAAGCAGTAGCCACTGTCCAATTAAGGCCCCATTAAGCAACAGTTGTGTGTATGAAGAACAACTGGTCTTACATCAATGCTGCAGGAGATGCCCCAATTAAGGAAGTTTTCTGGATAAGTATGTCAGTTAAACGAAGCATACAGTGCTCACCTGTATCTGGGTGCTACACAGCAAGGGCCCCACATGCTTCAGCATAACTTCACACAGCTTGTGCAAGACTCATATTAAAAAAGATTTGACTAAACACAAATTAGATACTCCAGATGTCATTTCAAAACTCTCTCCTGGGATAAGATGCAATTTAGACCATGTGTTTAAGGGAGACCCACTTTGCACTTTCATTTTTTTCTTTTTTTTTTAATGAAACCATCCCTTTATACCCTTGGATGCTGCTGTAGTTGGTGCCTTCTCTTTGAGGCACGTTACAGCACAGACCTCTCTGCCTTTGCGTTCCGGGATTGTCGTGACCGTACAAGAACGCTACGGTCATTTGTCTTTTACAACCACACCTGTGTGGTCCAGCCAAGCAGTGCTACCAAGGCCAACTGTTTAAAAGTCATGACTCAGGTGTTCTAAAATACTAAATGCAGCCTCCTTGATTTTAGCTAGAAATGCAAAATGATGTAAGTACCTTTGTAGTTCTGTTTCTTTGCTTTCTGAACACTGTACAATTGTGGGATTGTGTTCCAAGGTTTCCATCAGCAACTGCATGTATTTTGGGGAGGGGAATCTTTAATGAAAATGATTCCCTAATCAATTAAGAAAAGGACCAACTACAAAGACACATGTAGGAGCAATCGCTTAAGGTGACAACACTGATTGTTACTTCCCAGCATGTCACTGAGTCAGGAAAATAAGCCATACCACAAATGTACTCATACAACTGTAGCTGGAGTTCACATAACAGGCATTTCCACATGAATGAAGGAAGTAAATCTATCTCTTCTTTCTCTGTAGGCTGATGACCTTATTTACATCTCAACTGCACACGAAAGCATGCAGGACATGTATTTACAAAGTGTTTAGCTTTTTTTATGTATGCCACTAAAATTCTTGGTATGGCTCAACACTTCACATCTCTAACACAGTAACCTCCTTCTTTCTGGTCATGAAAAAATTGCACAAAAATCCTGTTTCTGTTTTCCAGGCCTGTTACTGGAAGAAGAAGCAGGAGAGGACAACTTCCCAGAGTTACAAAGTCGTCGGATTTTTCTCTTCGTATTCACAGTCTTAATCCAAGAACAGAAATACCACTTCAAAGCCAAGTTCTGTTTGGCCTCGTATCCTGTCCCTGAAAACGATCAAAATAACACAATACATGGAGCTGACATTTAAGCTCAAAGATCTTAATCTAAAATCAATGTTCACTGTTCTGATTCTGCAGTGCATATATATATACACATACCACTAGCCAAGAGTTTAACAGCAGCAAAAATTACTAACTTAAATTATTCCTTTTTTTAAAAAAAAATTCAACTTACTGTTGTAAGTGTACATTCTTCGTTTTGGTTCTCATGCTGAAAGCTGCTTTTTGTGTCATGTGTTTTCTTGTATTTTCTCATTGCATATAGGTAACTCTCTACAGATTGGCTGGTATCTTTTTTTCTTTTAACACTCTCTTACATTCATTGCAGAAGTGGTGTATTCCAAAAACCCTTAATAAAACAAATACAAATAAACTGATATATTCCATTTTCACAGCCCTGTTCAATCAAAATTCTCAAATCAGTATATGAACATTAACTGAAGTGGTACAGTTTAAAGTTACAGAAAACAATTGTACGAAGATCTACATTTTACTCTAAGGAATGAGATCAAACTCGTGGATTAAAAAAAAAAAGCCATAAAGACACTTAATGCTCTGTAACAGAAATGCTTTAGATCAGTAAGGCCAAAAGCATTTGTGTGGAAGATTTTGCCTACATCACGCTTTACTAATTTCTGTGAACGTATCAGCACGAAGAACTTGGCTCTTAGTGTGGCCTTAAGTTGAAACAATCCATTTTCAAATCGAGGGACTGAATTTTCACTAGGGGAAAATAATGTATATCTGGGAGAAAATGTGGACTTGAAACTCATACCTTTATTTAAAATGAAAATTATTTTTAAGAATAAATAACATGGTAATTGTGATCAAAATTCTTCCTACTGTTTTTTTATCTAGACTACTTATTGTTATCTTCTGGAGGCATATAAGGTCTATGTGGTATTTGAGGAAGACTCCTGGGCTTCTCACTTCCCTGAGAACGTAATTTTTAAAGCTCACCTTTTCACTGTACAGGACGTAACAATGCAGGATATTGGAGGAAATTCTTCTTAAAGAATTTTTGCAGCCTTGTGTAAGAGGTTACTGCATAAACTGACTAATTTTCCATACCACTTGTCAGTCTAAAATGTTGAAGATAGGAAAAGGCAGTAGGCTCTTTGAAAATTCTGTATTGTATTTATTAAAATAAGTCCTGTGTCTCCTTGTTTCTAATTTCTCTTAACTTCTGGGTAAATGTCTTAGGTTTTTACACATATGGTAACTTCTCACAGTTTTTTAATTCAATTTTTTGTTTCTGGAAGTGGTCAACCTTGCCTCATGCCACTAACAACTAAAGACAGACTGGTCAGTTAAATATACTACAGACTCACAAATAAAAGTTACCACCAGAATTATTCCTTTGCAGTTAAAAGTATACTTCACATATGTCTTAACGCTTACTTATACAGGGAGACCAAAAGGACACATAGATAAATCAGTAGTTTTTAACAGCATCAAACTTCTGGTGGCACTATCTGAAAAAGTATTTTGTACTCTTTCTATAGACCTCCTAATTTGTACACAAGTTTTTCATGAGCAGCTGCACTATTCTTCAGACCTTGCCTTAAAACCCGCATCTTTTTAACAACGAGGCAGGTAGCAGCCCATGTCCATTCCTCTAGAGCATATCAAAAGTATGTTTGACCTTTTGATTGCTACCATTTGTCATGCAGTATTTTACATGGCAAGGTCCTTTTCTGGTGTATACAACGCTTGAAAAAAAAAAAATGACAGGACATTGATATGACATAAAATGGAAATACCTGAAATTTTTTATGCTGAACTGCACAAATAGAGGTAAAAAAAAAAAATGTAAGCTGTAGAGTAACCGAGGCAGGGAGTAACCCAACCGCTGCGTTCTGCCGGGCTGACCACGGTGCCAAGAGGAATCTCCCTAACGGTGCTTTGCCCGGGCTCCTGGTGGGACCCTCAATTCCCCGGTTCCTCCATTACTTGAGCACCTGCGGCAGGAGCGTGGTCCCAGAGACTGTTTAGAGACAGGACACAGGGCCTCTTGCCCTTACACCGGGAAGCCCTTTTTAACGGGCACAAACCCATCGGTAACAGCGGCCACCACAGTAATTCTCATCTTCCAC
>NW_010335870.1:0-239 GCF_000700745.2 Antrostomus carolinensis
TTTTTTATTTTTATTTTTATTTTATTTTTTTACCCTCCCCTCATGCAAGTGTTTTTGGGTCTCTGTAAGAAGGATGCGTAAAGACAGCCCTGAGTGCGCTGGATGATGCTCTTTGCTGAAAAGGATCCTCCCCATTTGGGGATGTTTAGATTGAATCTGAAGAAAAACTTCTTTACCAAAAGGGCAGTCAAGCATTGGAAGGGGCTGGGCCGGGGGGGGGGGGGGGGGACCTCCCCCGG
>NW_010335870.1:695-21970 GCF_000700745.2 Antrostomus carolinensis
CCCAGGGAGGTGGTGGAGTCACCTTCCCTGGTGGGATTGAACAGACGGGTAAATGAGGTGCTTAGGGACATGGTTTAGAAGTGGGATTGGTAGCGTTTGGTTTATGGTTGAACTCTCTGATCTTAAAGGTCTTTTCCAACCACTACAGTTCTGTGATTTAGGCTGAAATCTTTTGGTGAGGTCCAAAATGCAGGGACGACACTCACTGTTGTGTCTTCACACCAGTGCCAAGCCTCCTGCTCTTGAACGCGTTGGGTTTTGACAGTTATTTGACGATAGTTATGTGCTACCACAGGCAGAGCAAGTGCATCTTTGTAGAATCACCATCAAATGGTTTGGGTTGGAAGGGACC
Source organism: Antrostomus carolinensis (assembly GCF_000700745.2). Lineage (NCBI taxonomy): Eukaryota > Metazoa > Chordata > Aves > Caprimulgiformes > Caprimulgidae > Antrostomus > Antrostomus carolinensis. The sequence continues at coordinate 1,048 of NW_010335870.1, forward strand.
TTAAAGATCATCTCATTCCAAATCCCCTGCTGTGAGCAGGGACACCTTCCTCCTGCTTTCGTGGACTCTGCTCAACGCAGATCCACATCCACAAGCACCCAATTTCTTTGCAAGTCTCTCTGGTCTCCACCTGCTGTTTTTTTGGTGTCTGCCCTGCAGTGAAATGGTTGATTTGTTTGGGTTTTTGTTGTTGTTTTTTTTTAACTGGACACTATTTCATTTACTGTTGAGGAAGGTGTATTTGTAACGGGGCATTTCAATGACTGGCCCAGTGTCACGTAAAGACACGGCACATGAGGGAAGGAGTTAAAACAGAGACCTGGATCAAATCTGCTTATTGCTTGCTGGGCTAGAAGGACCTTTAGGCAGATAAAGACACTGAGGATGCAGCAGGTGAAAATTTTATTACCAATTAAATTTGTGACAGATGATTCTTCTCGGTCTCTGCCCACCGTGGCTGAACTGGATGGTGTTTCCCAGCTGCTCTGTAAGCTCAGGCAGCTCACTTCTCATCTCTGCAATACCCCACCAGCCTCATTCCCTCCTTGGCTATGACTGTGTGTCCAGGTCAGGACCATGAAACATCAGAGAGGAGTCAGGGATGGGGTTAGAACCGATGCTTCCCACCCACGTAGGTGCTTCTGGGGTGGAAAAGAGACATTTAGGCTTCCTCTCCTCGGGCAGCTCCACACACACAGGGATGTTTTTACTCAGTGTATTTATCCTGGTAGCATCTCAGAGCCAACCCAGACAGGGCTTTGCTGCAGCACAATGCCCAGAGGTGAAGTGCTGTGGTATCAGATGGCTCCAGCCACAGGAAGCCTGGACAGACAGACGGACACCGCTGCTTGAGAGCTTTCAAACTGCCCCACGGTGGCAGACACCGACCGTCAGGGCTGCACATACTCCTCTGGCCAAGTTTTTAATTATTTTTGCTGTCGTAAAGGGGCTCCCCTGCAGGGAGGGAATTTGTTGATGGGAAGAAGAGCGGCTGTAGGAACAAAGAGGGGAGAGAAATGGCAGGGGAAGGGGGAGCAGGGCAGCTCAGAGCCCTGGAGGGATCACTCCTGCGTGAATTGGAGAGAAGATGGTTGGATGTTTTAGCCAGTCTTGTGCAAGAGCAGCTGGCAGGGGCCGTGGGGGATGAAATCCTGGGGATGCACAGAGGGATGGGAGCTGGAGGAAGGAGAGATGGGGTGGTTCCTGCTGCAGCCGCTGTGCTGGGCTCCAGCCTCCAAACGCTTCAGCCACAGCTTGTGCTCGGGGGCATCCAAAGAAAACATCTCCTGAGCTGCTCTCATGAAGCCCCAGCCCTCGGTGAGCATGTCCCCCATCATCCCAGCCTCTTCTCCCTCCTCGTTCCTGGAGAGATCTCCATTCCTCAGGACTCTTCCAATCACGGCATGTGAGTGACATCATTGCTGGTTGCCATGGAAAAGCCAGGTTGTCCAAAACACGACCCCTTGGCCTCATCCCATGTGTGTCAGGAAATGAAGGTTTTATAGTACATCTCTGCGATGGAGCAGAAACAGCCGGAGCAGGAACCGCTCGGGGGACGGGCACACAACCCACCCGGTGTGAGACTCCCCACTGACCGCTCCCGTGGGGAAATGGGGACCTATTTCTTGGGGTTTCAGGGCTGATTTATGGCTCCTGAGTTATTTCTGGGCTGCTGAGCTTTCTGCTTTTGGTCTGAAATGCCCTGGAGGAGAGGTGACCTGAAGTGTTTAAGCCAGTGCTTGGGGAGAAGGCAGAAAGTCTGCATGAGGCTCTGAGCAGAGGGAGAAAATAGTCCATGGGGACTCCTGGCCAGGTGGAGCAGTTGGAGATGATCAAACACATCTCCAACCTGGGCTGCAGGTTCATGCTTCCTTTGGAGGGCTGCGATGGAAAAGAGCAAAGGTGTTTGGGAATCTTGGCCACGGAAAATATCCTAAAGCCTGAAAAAACTGATTGCCAAAGACCTCGTAGGTGATGTGGAGACTTTGGAAGAGAAACATCAGGTGTCATCCTGTGGCAGGGATGGGAAGCTGCTGTTAAAGGCAACCTTTGTTCAGGCAGGAATTACAACCAGACTCTTTTCTCTCCTGCAATGTTTGGGAGTGGAGGTGTTTCCCTGAGGGAAAGCTGGAAGCTTTACCCCTGGATCTTCCAAAACCAAGCCAGAGAAAGCACAAGGTGTCCTGCCCTGGCCACAAAGCCAGGCTGGATCTGCTCCCTCTGTGCAGAAGGAGCATAAAAACCTCCCGTGAACACCTGAAGCAGCTGATGGTTTTGCCAACCCCAGCTTCAACTTCCCTTCCAAATTCATGGCTGGGCCAACTTTCAGATCGTCACCCAGGCTTGGACGTGCGTCACCTCGATGCAACAGCCCTGCAGCAGCTTGTGCTTTGACACGGTTTGTCTCACCCTTGTCCTCTCTGCTCTCAGTTTGGCTGGGAAACAAAAACGCTGTTTCTCTTGCTGTTTCCAGACAGAGCAGCTGAGCATCTCTGGATGGATGAGCTGTCATGTGAGAGTCTGAGACTCAAAAAACCCTCGAGATCTCGCTGTTTCATGTAACAGCATCACATCGCTGTGCCGGGATGTGCACACACGTGCACCCCTGTGCATGCTTATGTTGGTGTCTGGTTAGCGTGTGCCCATGTACACCACAGCCCTGAGCATGAGGGAAGTAAATAACAAGAAGAATATGAAGAATATCTGGTTTCTACTCCCTACTGCAAGCTCATCTTGAATTTGGAAGGTTTTTCCAGCTCTCTTGCCACTCTGCCATGCTGTCCCCTGGAACCAGCCCCCCAGAAAACAGTGGCAATGAGCTGGTTAAAAGCACATTTGTTCAGGGGATGTGCTGGAAAATTAAAAGTTGGAACCTTTTGGTTTTGCATACCCCATCCGGGGGCACGGTGCCAGCCCTGAGGATGGAAAGTGCCTGCGTGACTTGTTTTGGTCTCACTTTGCTTGATAACTTGACAATGCCACAGTCAAATTACCCCAGTAAACACCAGCACGAGCCAGCTCAGACTCAGAAACGGGGCTGGCAGTGACACAGTCCCAACCTGACGGTGCTGGCTGACCCACCGCGCTGCCGGTTCCCCTCGTTTGCCGTGGGTGTTTCGGGGTTAAAAATAGATTCCAGATTTCGGTTAGCAAACGCGGAGGCAGGGAGCAGAGAGCTGTTTATCAATGCCAGGGTTTCCCCTGAGCCACTGAAATGAGTCAGATAAGAGATGGGCACAACTGTGCACATGCCCTATCTCACCGGTGCTCCACGCACGGGCCGTTCTGGGGAACTTTTTCTCCTGGAAGCCACAGTCCCTATGGATGCTCAATATGACTCATGTTCCTACCAGATTTAGATATTTTACAGCATCCTCAGCCTCTGTTGAAAACATTACTCTCTGCCATCAATCCATCGTGTCTCAGCTGTGGAAGAGTTATTTTCTATACTTGGCTTTTGAGCTCACCAAAGGGGTATCAAGGGAGGAGTGAGTGGTGGGGATGGCAGAGGAACAGGGATATCCTGAGCGGAGCTGTATGGCTACGGGGCCATAAAACAAGGGGTGATGGCTTGAAATTGGAAGAGGAGAGGTTTAGATTAGATATTAGGAAGAAATTCTTTGGTGTGAGGATGGTGAGACACTGGCCCAGGTTGCCCAGAGAAGCTGTGGCTGCTCCTCCCTGGAAGTGTTCAAGGCCAGGTTGGATGAGGCTTTGAGCAACCTGGTCTAGTGGAAGGTGTCCCTGCTGCTGGCAGGGGGGTTGGGACTGGATGAGCTTTAAGGTCCCTTCCAACCCAAACCAGTCTATGATTCTAAGGCACCAGCTTCTGCTGGTGTCCCACCCACCAGGGATGCAGCTGCACCTTGCAGGGCTGAACGGGCAAGACCAAACTTTTCTATCACACGGAAAAAAAATTGCTTCTGATGTGGAGGTCGCTTCACTTGAGGTCTATAATCCCTGGATTTTAGAGAAGCACAAGCAAGGGTTTCACTGTCCCTGAGGGTTTTGCTTCCCCAGGCAGCCAGGCTGCAGGGAGGGTTTGCAGGTAGCAAAGTCCATGGTCTGGAAGTGCTGGAGGAGTCCCGGGTTCTTTCAGCTGAACAAGAACAGGTACAGTCTGGTTGTATGAACAAAACTACTGCTGCAAGGTTTTCTTGTTCCAGTTTGTGCCCCTTGCCCCTTTTCCTATTGCTGTCCACCACTGAGAAGAGTCTGGCCCCATCCTCTTGACACCCATCCTTTAGATATTGATAAATAGGTCCCTTCTCAGTCTTTTCTTCTCCAGGCTGAGCAGACCCAGCTTTCTTGGTCTTTCCTCATACGAAAGATGCTCCAGCCCCTTCCTCATCTATGTAGCATCCGCTGGACTCTCTGCAGAAGTTCCCTGTCTCTCTTGACCACCCCATCATCACACCAGTTGGATAAATCAGCTTGGCCAGGGATGGGCTGCAGGGCCAGGTCCCACGATTTAATCAAGGGCAATTTTTCACAGCTAATACCTCGCTCGCCCGCGCGGCAGCGGCTTCCTGTTTGACTCACACCTGACAACCTCGCTGAAGCAGAAGTCGGGGCCTCTGGCACTTTGTGAGCGACTGAATGGGGCTGTTTACAATTAGAGAACATGGGATTCCCAGAAAGAAGCTCAGACCGGACATCCTGAAGCGAAATACCCCGGGCGTCACCGACTAAAAATAACCGTAGCAGAACAGTCACCAAACAAACAGTGTGTTAAGATCAGCCCCGGCGCTGAGCTCTCACGTATCCCATGGCACAGGGGGGGGAAGCACCAAAAGCACCAGCTTTACCTACCTCTATTGGGATTTTCTGGAATATAAAGGGTTTTTTTCAGGAATAAGGAGTTTTTCTGGAATAACCTGGTGCTCAAAGGGCTGGTGGCTGCTACTTGCAGAGATTTCTCTTTATTTCTGTTTCATTTAGTGGGGGAGGGAGGAGTAAAGCAAGGGTTAAAATAGAAAGAAACCAAGTTTCAGCCAGGAATGGCTGGTGGAAATCAGTTCATCCCACTGATGGGCTGGGAGAAGCCGTGGAGGATGGGAAGTGAAGCAGGAACAGTTTCTATGAGGATGGGGACTTTGCTGGTCAGCTCTGGACCTGGAGCTGGTTTCCAGCAGCTGGGTGGGCATGTGTCATCGCGGCCGGCTCCAGGGGTGCTGAACAGCCTGGAGCAGTGGCATGAGCTGCTGCTTCTCATCCCATGTCTGTACTGGGAACTTGTCTCCTGCTGGGACCTCCTGCTCGGGTTCACAGGGGTTTTTATAGCAAATGCTGCCAACAGGAACCAGCCCCATGGCACCTCTGGGCTCTCCCTGGAGGGCAGCGTGGTGGCAGCTGCAGGGTGGTCTCCATAACACTGCTGTGCATTTCTGAGCAAGGTCCAGCTCTGGTTTCCCACTTACATCCCCAGGGTAAGCAAGTGCCCGACCTGAGAACCTTTTCCAGCCTTTTTTCCAGGACAGCACCAACAAAGTGGCTGGCAGGAACAGATCACACGTGAAAAAGAGTTGACAGCACTCGTTAATGAAATTTTCCAGGACCTGAGTCAAAGGGGAAGGTGATAAAATCCTCGGTCCCTAGAGCAGAGCTCAGAAAATGGGGACGTGATGGTGGTGGGACCAACCTCAGCTTGAGCTGAGCTGAGCTGTGCGTTGTGGTAGCCCCAGCACGAAGCAGGGAGCTGCTGGTTTTGCACCTCCTCCCCGACACTTGCCAGCTTGAGGAAGAGACATGAAGATGGATCAGAGCAAAAGGGCCCAGAAAGATCATAAAGTCTCAACCCAACAGCCCTCTAGTCCAGTCAGCCTCCTCCTAACAAGAGATTTCAGAAGATAGGAGCTCCCGTTAAAAGGCACTTACACAATAGGTTGCCATGAGAGGAAGTTTCTCTTTAACCCCAGGCAGTTAGTGGTTGATTTATGTCCTACAGCTTTAGATTTTACAGGTTGCAGGGGTGTTGCATAAGATGATAATTTGACCCTATATTTCTTATAAACTTTTTCTGTTGGGGAACATCTACTCTTTTATCCACATCCCACGTGCCTGATGCCTTGATGATGTAAAGGGAAGGAAAATTATATGGCTCAGGTTATCTCACTCATGAAAGTGAGTCCCCGAGGCAGTGTTGGATTTGGGTCTTCCTGAGTTTTACCCAAGGGATTGGCCACTTTTTCTTGCTGCTTGTATACCCCCCAAAAAATAACAGAGGTGCCATTGTTATGTGTACCCTCAATTTCTCCTGCTCTCTTCATGTACTGAGTTATAGTTGGTGGTTTTTACTCTTAAACAATAAATATCACAGTGAGGAATGCTCCAGGAGTGAGGATGTGGAGAGTGAACTGCTGTGGACAATTTTCTACCATGTTACTTAGTTTATGTAGATGTTGGCCCTGGACTTAATGGCCCTGGGGACCACCTGCAGTCGCATGGTCCTACTGAGGTGAGAGTTATCACTTAGTGGAAGTCAATTCATTTCATGGCAGGGGAGACAGACAAGTTTTCTGCCTCATGGAAACGTCACTTGAGCTCTCTCCTGACTTGCCATTTGCCTTTAACGTAAAAGAAAAGTTATTTAGACTAAAAGCGCACATTAGCGATTTGTGAACAGAAGGACAATTACGGGGAGAAAAACTAATTTCCACCAACGTGGTGGGGGAAAAAGACACAGCTCCATTGTCTGAGCTGCAGTGTCCTTCCCAGCAGAAGACCCAGCCCAGGTTCTCTGCCTCCAGCTATTTCGAATGACGATAGTTTGTGAACGCGCCCTCTTGTTCTTGGCCTCCTTCTTGGAGCCCCGCCACGGGCTGTCTCGCTGCTACGGCAGCAGAGATACCTCCCGGCCTTCACGTCAACAGTTGCTGATGTGAAAAGCTTCATCTGCTCAGTGGAGGACCAGGCTCCTCCATCTGCTCTCGACAGCCAGTTCACAGTAAATATTGCACTGGAGGGACAGGCTGCCAAGCACCAGGAGGAGGATATTGATGTTCTGAGATGCCAAACGCAGAGTTGGGGTAATTCCTGTTGTTATAGATTCCTCTAGTGCCCTTGAGGAAGCCCGTTATGCTTGGGCATCAGTTCACCCTTCTTGCAGAATTGGGGGGGGACAACATCTCCCTTCTCTTTTCATTGGTCTCGTTAATTGGGACCGGCCCTTCGTTTGCGTGGGTGTCTGTTGCCATTTGGAAATCAGAGCTTGAGGTTGTAAATTCTCCAAGGGAAGGATTTTTCCCTTCCTGGGTGAGTGTGGGTGGCTCCGAAGCTGCTCCATTTTTAGTCTCCCCACACCACCCAGATATAAAACTGGGCATCTTGTTGCATCTGCTCCCGGGATATTCATTGTCCGGGAATCCCCGGGTGACCAATTATGCCAGCGGGAGCATTCATGGAAACAGGCCGTTTTCTGCGATGGCTCAAAGTGTTTGCAAAAGGTTGGTAGAGTCCCAAGAGCTCTTGGCAGCTTCATTTTATTTTGAAACCGGTTGGCCCCCAGCTGGGTGTGAGAGTAAAATGAAAGGATGCGAGATAAACCCACTTGTGCGAGAGAGAGAGAGAGCGAGAGCCTGTGCCCCAGGCAGCGCAGCATCAGAGGTCGTCATTCTGAAACCGAGCATGGAAACTGCACTGAGAAGAAAGCCAGAGAGCAGGGCTCGGGCTCCTCACCACACACGGTGCAGACCACACTAAAGAGCTGCTCTGCTTGGGGACTGTCACATGCACTGGGGCAAAAAGAAAGACAGAAACCTGAGGGGCAACAGGCAGCTCTGACCGGGCAGATGAGCACTGACAACAAAGGTACTCTTGTCTTCTCCTGGCTGCTCTCATCCAACCCATCTTTTGTGTTTAAATGTGTCTTTGGGTTTTCCTTATCCTCTGCTCTTTGCTGAACACGGCTGTGGCATCGCTGTGATCGCCACCGTCACTGCACGGATGGTTTTAGGGCATCTCCTGGCTTGAGCTGGTTGGGAGGACGAGGAGATGTGGAGGTGGTGGGGAGTGAATGGTGAGGCACGGAGAAGAGGAGGCTCTGATGGGTGCCTAGCAAAGCCTGCCTTTGAGTCTCGTTTGCTGCTCAAGAGCCTGAGTAGCATTGGCCAGGAAATACAGACGGTGTGTGCCGCGTTCGGAGCTCCGGCACCTTGTGACCCAGACCGTACCCTGCCCGAGAGCACGCGGGGAGTCATATGGGTTTTTAGCCTGGTTGACCCATTCTTGTGTGGTGTGTCCTGTGTTACTCTTGACTGCTCTTGCTTGGGTAGCCCCAAGGTCAGCACCTCCATCCCCTCAGCTGGTAGAACCTCTTGTGTTTTAAGTAGCTTGGAGATGCTCTGATGGATGGGCTGTAGTAAAGGGCTTAATACAGAGGATCTCCTGGTGGACATCAGCCAGGAAGGGAATGGCTGACAGGGCAGGTGGTTCTTGCTCACGTTCACCATTGATTGCTCAGCATCCAGCACGTGACAATCTCCTGGCAGGTGGGGACATCTCCCCTCTTTCAGGTGAGAAAGGCATTGCGTTAGGTGGAGCGTGGTAGAAAGCAGCACTGGCTCTTATAGGACACCAGAGCTCTCCAGCTTCCAGGCTAGATGCTCAGTTAGAGTTTTTCACCTTCAAAGCATGAAGTTGTCATTGCTGCTCTACAAGACCCTCCTGTGTGCACTGCACTGTTGACACCACGTTGCTGTGTGACCCATGGCATGGATGGCTTGATTGGACATGAGCTAATTTGAGGCTGTAGATCTGTGATGTTAAACCACAACAATATACAAGAGCTGCAGCATTTTTTTTACATTACACAAATGACTTATTCTCCATACACCAGTATTCACCTTGCAGAGCCCTGGCCTGGACCAAGTGACTGGAGCCAGGACATGGGGAGCATCTCTCCACTTTCTTCATCCCAAGACAGGTATTACAGCTCTTCTCTCTTCTCTTGCCACCCCCTGGTACTTCCTTGCTCTCTTTCTGTGAGTAGGTTGGGAAATTGCATCAAAACAGAAATGTGCAGATCATGACACCATGGTTAGGAGGAGAGAAGCTGTGATGGAAGAACTTGTTGATTTTTGTCCTACCTCAAAAGTGCTGAAACTGGTATAACGCTCCCACGCCCCAGCCCGGGAATTTCCAAATAAAACCAACTGGTTTTGGTTCTCTGGGTTATAGAGAAAGCTGAGCACGTGCTCAGGGTGCCCTAGATGTTTCAGAAACCAGGATGTAAATTGGAAGAGCTGGCACTTTTAAAGCATCAGCACTCTTGAAGCTAAATCTCATGATCTGTAGGTATCTGACATGACTTTGGGATGGTTGACCTTGGCAGCACAGCAAGTGTGTTTCAAGCAGCCTGTCCCCTGGCTTTGAGGGGGATAATGAGAAAGGAAGGAGAGGGAGAGGACACAGCACTAAGGAAAACTGAGCCCTACACTGTGGGAACATTTTTGAGAAGCTGGGAAGAAAGTGGAGGAACTTCATAGACCTTGTGCAGCAGGAGAGCTTTCAATCCCAGTCTTCCTACAACCACTTCCAGGCCAAGAAAACACCTTCAGGGCTGTTTGCTACAGCTGGACATGGCACCACCAGATTGTGGTGAACAATTAGTGCAAATTAGAGTCAATTAGAGTCAGTTGGCAAAGAGCAGGAGAGAGATGCAGCAGACCCTCTCCTCTTTCACCCTCTCTTTCCTCTTGTATTATATCTTCATCAGTTAGGAGCTCTGGTTCAGGGCTGTCTTTGTTCCCCGCCTACACTAATGAGGCCAAATGCTTCTTTGGAGGACAGAAGGAAGGAATTGAGTGAGAAAAGCAGCTAGAGATGTTTGCAAGGCAGCTCCCAAAGTGCATCAAGCCATTGAGGCTGCTCCAGGGTAACTGAAGGCTTCAAGGAAAGCTGCAGGGACAAAATGAGCAGAAGTCACTTAAAAATCCTTTCCTATCAGAGGGCACAAGGGTTTTTTAACAGGTTGTACTTGAGCTATCAGATGCTGGTACCAACCCTTGGAGAACAGTGTGGTCTTAGAAGGACTGAAACTTTTGAAGGATCTTAATTTCAGGTAAGAACTCAAAAAAAAGAGACTCTTGCAGCATTTATAACAGTTTTGGTTGTGCACAAGCAATTCTGGAGGCCTTGTGAACTCTGTAGTTCATGGCCAGACTGTAATGGGGATCAGAGATGATGGGACCTTAATGAAAAAAAACCTTGAGGGGTGGTGTCTTGATTCAAGCACTAAAATTCTGAGTGGGGATAAGAAAGAACTGGCTGGGTCCTGGGCTTTTGTGGGGATAAGAGGCAATGCCACTGGGCAGGTGGCCTGTAAGTGACAGCCCAAGATGAGAAAAACGAGGAAAAAGTGAAAACTCCAGGGATGGGACTGTGAAAATGCAAAGAGGGTGTTGATAAGAAGCAATCATAGAATCATAGACTGGTTTGGGTTGGAAAGGACCTGAAAGCTCATCCAGTTCCAACCCCCCTGCCAGCAGCAGGGACACCTTCCACTAGACCAGGTTGCTCAAAGCCTCATCCAACCTGGCCTTCAACACTTCCAGGGAGGAGCAGCCACAACTTCCTTGGGCAATCAGGGAAGGTTTCACACAGCAGGAGAGACCGAAGGTACCCATGGCCGGGCTGCTGCCCTGGCAGGGAGGAAAACTGCAAACACCTTCAATTAATGACTGAAAATACCTAAAAGAAGCAGAATTTATCTCCTCTGCATGCTGAGGAGGGTTAATTCTCAGGGCCTGTGCAGGCACAGCCATGCACGGGGGCAAGGCTGTTGTACTTAATGTTATTTAAACCACTTGTAGAAGTCCAGCGAGGAAGCCGGGTTGTTACTTACACCACATGGATGGGGTCATTCTTACCATGGGTATTTGAGCTTTGGATCAAAAACCTGAAAGATCTCCATGGATGGGGAAAAAAAGGGGAAAAGACCCTTTTATACTGTTTCTTGATGGGCTGATATCCCATGTGTCAGAGAAAGCCCTTCTAGAGCATGAACTTAGAGCCTTGAGCTGACATTGGGTGAAGGAAATGTGAAAAGGTGCAGACTTGACCAATAACAGCTCTTTTGGTGGCAATTTCAGAACTTTATGGCCAGCCCACATTCATCTGGTCTTTCTGTGTGTTTCCTGGGAAGTAGGGATATGGCATTTTTGGATAACTTGTTCTTACTGCTCAGAAAATACTGGTGGACCCGGCTCCTCACCCTGAAAACAGAGACAGAGCCAAATCCCTCCAGCAATGGCAAAGGATGAGCCACATCTCATTAAGTTTTTTTGTTGGTTTTGGGTTTTTTTAACCAAAACAAGATGATTTCCAACCGATTACTTTGAATCTGAAGGATGAGTAATCGCGCAGTCATGGGGATGGTGAGGTTACAATTGTTAAAAGGAAGCCTGAAAAATTGTCGAGTGTCGTGTTCAAAGCTCACACGAGGGCAGCACCCGTGTAACGGGGACCACAACGTGCTGAAACGTTGCTCAATGAAACCTCAAACTCAAACAGCTTATTGTATAAGCTCTGGTTTTTCAAAATAGCTCTAACTGGAAATGTTCATATCGTGGACAACTGCAGAAGAGAAGGTTGGGAGAGAAAATCCAAAGGGGTTTGTTGGGAATGGGAGCGTGGGTGGGCAATGTTTTCTGCTCCTTGTTTTTGGGATAGCTTTGTAGGAGAGGAAAAGAAACCTTCAGCTCTTGGTGAGAGGAGGTGGAGAGGAAATGGACCCTGAGTCAAAGGGCTTGGGGTGTGGGGAGCAGTGGTGGGAAGGGTGAGTAGGCAGCACAAGGCTGCAGCCCAAGATCTGCTCCCAAGGTGAGTAACTCAGAGCTGGGCTGAGACCCTCCAGCGTGTTTTGTCTCATAGTGGCCCTTGAAGAGGCTGATGTCCTTGTCCACCCAGGCTGCCAGGAGCTGGTGGGTTTATTCACATTGCTGAGCTCATCTTGGACCAAGTACTTCTCTTCATGTTCTCTGCCATGGACCGTGAGCTCTGGATGTTTCTGAGCAAGCTGCAAGGGCATCTGTACCTGTGTCTGTGTCCACTTGGTGGCACTATGTCTGTCCTGGGTCTTGCAGGTGACATGCCTGACCTGCTTTTGGAAGATGCTTTCAGATCCTCAGATGAGGTTATGCTACAGGGAGTGACTGGTGTCAGTTGTAGTGGTGATGCTCAGGGTGCCTACACCGTAGGAGCACCCTGGGGTGATGCTCTGGGTGCATGTGCTGCATGGCTGCAGCCAGGATCTTCACCATGGTGTGTGGCAGCAGGAGCAATGAACAGGAATTGAGATAAGAGAGGTTCTGGCTGGATCTGAGGAGGAACTTTTTCCCTGTTGAGGATGGACAAGCATTGGAATAGCTTGTGCAGACTCAGTCCTTGAGTTTTTCAAGACCAAAGCCCCAAGTAATTTACTCTGATCTCATCGCTGTCCATGTTTCAAGCAGGAGGTTGAACTAGACATCTCCAGGAGTCCCTTCCAACTTGAATTATCCTACGATCCTACAACAACTCTTCTGGTCATAGTAGGAACTTTGCTGCTTATGGTCTCACATCTCAACCCATCTGCTGACAGAATGTCCTACTCCCACCCACCTCCTTGACCATCAGGGTGCCCAGCTCCTGGATTTCTCAGCGTGTCTCTCAGCAAGCTCCGAGCATGACACAATCTGTTCCATGTCGCCCATCTGCTCTGCCAACACCTTCACTGGTGAATTGGCACCAGGGAGCTGAGCGTTGCCTCCAGCCTCTGCAGGCAGGCTGGGAGCTGAGGTCATAGCTTGCTGGGTGGAAAGATTTACTAGCTTGGTTGTTCCTGATGTGTTTTCTGAGCTTTTTTGAAAGGCAGGAATCCACCTTCCCCTGCAGACCCGCCTAGTCTGGTGGTGCGGCTGCTTTCCTAAGCCTGAAGACAGCTCTCTGGCCATCCAGGTAGACCCTGTGCAGGGTGGGGGACAGTGTGTTTGTTGTCATAAAGCTTTAAAACACATCGGTCTTCCCTCTCTAGCCCAATCCAACCTCCCAGTGTTTTCTATACCAGGACTGGATGCTTGGGTGAGCTCTGTGTTCTAATTAATAAGAGCAGATATTGAGTCAGGCTGTTGAATTGATGGAGAAAGCACCTCACCCCTGGATGGATCATCACATTCCTTAAATGCTCCTTATTTCTCATTGAAATGTGTTTATCTTGATTTGGTTCTTGCTCTGCTGTTGGACTGAGAAATATTACCCCTTGTGAACACCTCCCATCACAGTTCATTCATCCCATAACCTTTCCCTGGAGGCACCCAGTGCTCCTCAGCCTCTCATGACACGGCAGGACATACGGACTCTGAACATGTCCTGATGTGCTGTGAAGTTTTACCACCCTTCTTCAAGGGCAGGTGTGTCAGAGCTGAGGTCCATCCTTGTGCTTTCAGAGGTGTGTTAGGCTTTGGAGGAGCCAAACATGTGGATTTGGCAGTGGAACTTTCCTGAAGGCATGAATTCATCTCACCTTCCTTGAGATGTCTTCACCTGAGCATCACTTAAAAGCCAAGAGAGGGGAACAGCTTTTCTAGGGCATGAGTCATCGGGGCTATTTTGGAGATGAACTGTCCCTGCTCTGCCCAGGGATTTCACGGGTGGTTTGTCACTTGTGTGACCGATACGGTGCCCACGTAACGTTGCCCTCCTGGGTCAGTTGAGTTGTGTTTTCTATCAGCCAAGCTCTGCTAGCTTCAGATCAATATTTCCTTTTTCTAACTGAGATGAGCAAATCACAACTGCCTGGGTCAGGTTCAGAAACAGCCGTTTCTCTTTTAGCCCTTGCTGCCAAGTTTAAATAAACTTGGGTGGTTCCTGTGCCCAAGGAGGAGGCTCTGAAGAGCTCTAAGATGAGATGAAACTGTCACTTTTGTGCCCTGATATTTCAAGATCTGCTTTATTTATCTGAAAGGTTTGGAGGAGAAAAGCCACCCACGAAGCCCTGTGAGGCACCAAAAACCCCTCTCTGCTGGGGGAACCCTCTGCTCCAGCCTTTTGCAGAGGGCACGTGGGTGATGGGGACCAGGGGAGGTGGGAAGGGCAGGACCCACAGCTGTGGCACCCTAAAGCCACCGAGCAAGTCCGTGCTTTAACCCTTCAAGCTCAGGATGCTCGGGTGGTCCCCAAATCCACCCTGAGGGGAGAAGAAGAGCCATTTTGTTGCTGTAGGTACAGGACAGGTTGGCAGCAGGGACCCAGGGTGGGCTCTGGACCACTGGCCGAGGAGGTCATGTCATCACAGGGGGGTTACAGCCCCTGATGCCAACGTGCCCAGAAGCTCAGAGCTGTGCCCAGAGCGTGCCAGAGGCTTTTGTTCATTCCCCTGGTGTTTAGGAAAACACACTTTTGCCGGCTATTATTTCTTTATCTGGATACAAACCCTCTGGGTATTTTAAAGGGAAATAAACAATTTCCAGTCACTCAGGTGGTGACATTTGCAAACTGCTGTAAACTTATACGACCCTTTTCTGTGGAACTCTTTGGTCTGAGCTTCTCTCATGAGAAAGGCAAGGAAGAGCAGGTAGAGGTCAACGAATGTATTTGGGCTTTCACATCTTTGCCACATTGGAGTTGCTTTTAAGGATTTGAGCAACCTGGTCTAGTGGAAGGTGTCCCTGCTGATGGCAGGGGGGTTGGAACCAGATGATCTTTAAGGTCCCTTCCAACCCAAACCAGTCTATGATTTCTTAAAAAGGTAGAAGTCTGTAGAAAATCCCGTATGAGCTGGGCTGTGCTTCACGGGGAACACACAGTGAGGAACCCACCAGGTTGCCTCTGTGCTTGCAAAATCCCATTGGAGAGGCTTGAAATTGAAGGTGCAAATTTGGCTCCTGAGTATGAGAGATGATGATGATGATGATGAAGCCAGCAGGTTATTGCATTTGCTCCTGGAGTCAGGAGAGGGCGTGCGGCGTGGGGCCACGGACAGGGTTTGCTATAGAAATATTTAGTCAACTCGAAGGTTGTTTCGAAAGTTAAATTGAGAGCTGCTCCGGCTCCTTCCCCAGCCCATTGTTGTGGTTTTACAATCACATTTTCCTGTTTTTAAAACAAATGTTTTTCTCTCCCCTGGGGCTGTACGAAAGCTCCATAAGAGCAGCAGAGGAAGGCGGCCACACGCTCGGGGAGGCTGCAGAACTGGGGCAAACCCACTCACCAGCATCGCCCCTTCTTCCCTCTAATTGGCATCGCCCCTTCTTCCCTCTAATTGCCATTTGCTTTGCACAACGTGTGGCAGCGCTGACAACGGCAGGGTGAAGCAGGCAGGGTGAAGCAGGCAGGGTGAAGTGTGATTATTTTCTATTTTTTCAATATTTATTTTTTCAAGTCTGGTTCCTCTTTACTGTGGTTTCACGCTCAGCAGCAGGACGGTGAAGGTATTTTTGTAGGTCTTATTCAAGGAGTGTCTATTTAAAACAAACTTCTGGGTTGCCGAGCAAGTGTCGCTGTTCAGTTCAAAGCACAGGCAGAGGATGGGGTTTGTGGGGAAATGGGTCAGCTGGTGGCAGCCCCTCGATGGCTTCTGTCTCTCTGGCTGTCTGATGGGTGCTGTGAGATCTCTGAGGGTCCCCAGAGCTCAAATCCATATGAAGAGTGGACCCACCATGGCACACACAGAGGTGGTGCAAGACAAAGACCTGTGAAGGAGAAAAAAATCTATTTATTAGACAAGTTCCTGTACGCAGAGTGTCTGCACGCTCCTGGTGCTTTGCATTTAAATATGAATAATTTTACATTTACTGATGGAAGGAAGTTAAACTGTTGAGCTGTAGCTCTGCCCAGCTGCTCCAGCCATGCCCAACATTTCCAGGTAGGATGCAACTGGGGCCAAAATTGAACTGGGAGTAGGCTAACGCTTGCCCAGCATGGCCAGGACCTGCTGAGCTTCCTTCACTTGTACAGCTGAGACTCTGAGATATGAAACACAAACTCTTCCATGCCCAGGACTTCATCCTGAAGACCCCGTCGCTCTCCCACTGCTGGCTGTTTACCCAAAGCATCACACAGCGTCTTCCACCCAGCCCAGCCGCGCGTTGCCCAATGCAGGGTGTGAGTTGCCACTCTGGTATCGTACATCAGCAAATAAAAACGGCATCGAGAGCTACTTGTGCTCAAGTCAGCAACTCGCCCACCTGCTTGCTGGGTCAGCCAGTCCTGTTGCTGCTGGAAAGCTCTGCAGGTTGGCCTCAAACCCTTCTGAGCATCCCAAATTGAATCTCCAGCAGAGAAAAAATAAAGGGGGGGGAAAGAGAAAGTCTTTCTTTCTCCTAGATAGAAAGGTTGGGGTGGGGAGGAACGTTTTAATCCCTGTCTGTGCACCAAACTCTTTTAAATACCTGGTGGTGTTTAAAAGATGGGTAGATGAGGTACTCAGAGATCTGGTTTAGTAGTGGACAGGTATGGTTGGACTCAATGATCTCAAAGGTCTTTTCCAACCAAATGATTCCATGATTCTCTGCATTGGCAGCCACAGGTTGCTTTGGTCAAGCTGTTTGCAGAGGGATGTCAGGTAGAGCCACACAGGGTTCTCCGGTGTCACTGGCACGAGGTTGGAGTTCAGGTCAGCAGAAGGGAGGATTTTGGAGAAGATCTGTTGAAATGGAGTAGATTTCCCTTCCAATTGCATCTCCAAACCTGCCAGTGCCAAGATGTGCTGCCTTGGGTGCCGTGTCAGCCGTGGCACCGCTCTGGCGTGACGGGGCTTGTGTGGATGTGGGGAGCAGAGGCAGCTTTATCTCCCCTGCTGTGGGGTAGGTAATGTCTCTGCCTGGGTCTGTAGGTGGAAGATAAAGGTGTGCGCTGTGTGCTGGAGCATTAGCAGGAGATCCACAGCTACCGAGTGAGAACAAACAGTGATTTCCAGCATCTTACGACGAGGCTAAAGCATCTACTGCCAAAATGTGAGCTCCTGCTGCAGCCCTGGGAGGCCAAAATCTACCTGAAACAAGAACAACCCCATTTTTCCTTGGAAAGCAGGAAAAACCTTCATAATTTTTTCATATTTTATGAGGCCCACAGGTGATCTGGGAGGTCCAGACCATGCACAGCCTGGGACCAGCCCTAATGGGAGCAGAGCTTTGTGGCTGGTGGCCAGGAAGGTGGGAGAGCCATTTGCTGGGGATGGAGAGTGTGTGGATGGAGGGAGGAGAACACAGCTCAGCATGAAGTCAGGGTAGAAGGTGTTGGGCTGTCCCCAAGGCCGTGAGTCCCGCCTTCAGCTCCGTGTGCTCCCCTCTTCTGCTCACACATTCCTCGTTTTGCTCAGGTAATTATGGAGCTGTGGGGATACAACTGGTCCCGGCAGGGGACAGCTGGCTGCTGTTCCCTGATTTTACCAGATGATTCCCTGTGATCAACAGGATCCTCATGCTTGAACACAGCCCTCCCGATGCTAGAAACAGCCAGGAGTTCTCCACGGCACACCACCATGGAGATACCAGGCAGGTTTTTGTTCCCAGGGCTCTGGTGAGGACAGCCCCATGCCAGGAGAAAGCTGGCTGCAGCCCAGGTTCCCAGCACAGCTCCATAAACCAGGGCGGGCCGGGGAGCTGAGCGCACGTCAGAGGACGTTCTCCTCTGGGGAGCATTGCTCTTGTCTGATCGAAACCCCAGTCACTCCTCACCTGCCACAGCCACCACCTACGTGGCTTCTTGCTGTTCCAGACGTTCCCGCTTGCAGCAGGCGTGGGAAGGGCAGCACAGCAGCCCTGAGCTCGGGTGAGCAGGAGGTGGTGGCTGGTGGTCCCCAAGGTGACCCTGGATGGGGGACAGAGGCTGGGAGAGCTGCTGAGAATAGGGCTGCTGGTGCCCACCATGGAGGGGTCTTCCCAGGGAGTGTGCCCAGCCTCGTGGCTCCTGCCATTTGGGGGGCCAGGAGTGCACCCTCAGCCCTGGGGACATTCCCAGACTTATCCTTGTGTTTTCCAGCTCTCTGGCTTGCTACGTGGCTTGGGAGCATGGAGTGGGAGTTAGAAGAACACACCCAGCTGCTCAGCAATGGACAAGAGGGAATGGCCTCAAGTTGGGTCAAGGGCAGTTGAGATTGGATGTGAGGAAGAATTTCTTTGCTGAAAGGGTTCTGAGGCATTGGAAGGGGTTGCCCAAGGCAGTGGTGGAGTCCTCATCCCTGGAGGGATTGAAGAGTGGTGTAGACACAGTGCTGAGGGACATGGGTTAGTCGGGGACTTGTCACTGTTGGGTTTATGATTGGACTCGATTATCTTAAAGGGCTTTTCCAATTGAGGTAGTTCTGGGATTCTGTAATGACTTTGGTTGGGAATCACCACCATTGCTCACCCTCCTTCTCCTTGGCAAACCAAGACCTTCTTCTGGCTCTGCTCCGCTCCGAGCATCGGGGCTCAGCCCACGCAGGGATGCTGCGGGCAGCTTCCCCGCTCGCCGTGAGCCGAGTGCTGGGGAGCTCGGGCGAGCCCAGGCAGCCTTGAGCATCCTTGTCTCTCCTTCAGCAGCAGCCTGAAGGTTGCACAACGTGTGGGGGTGAAGCGCATTCATCTCCGCCGATCAAAATAGCACGATTCTTTCACAACCAGCAGTGGGTTCTGCACAAATCCCCCCACCCAGCTGCAGCAGAGCCCCAGCCTTGCTGGCAATGGTCTGTAAGGGAGGAGAGACTTGAGAAAGGGAAGCGGTGCCTTGCTTTCCAGGCTAAAAATACTGCCTGTGCTTCCAAAATAATCTTGGTTGAATGATCTCCATTGACCCCATGCTCCAAGGCTGCTGGCTGGTTCAATTTTCCTTTGAGGAAAGGCTGAGGGAGCTGGGGCTCTTTAGCTTGGAGAAGAGGAGACTGAGGGGTGACCTCATTAATGTTTATACACACTGTTCCAGTGTTATTTTCCAAATCAGAAAGGTATCAAGCACAACATCCAGAATGATGAGTTAGTAAAAAAGCCTTTGTCCCCTTCCTCTGCCTTTGCTACGGACTGAACCTCTATCAGATGCTGTTTGAGGGTCGTGTATCTCCCCAGATGATGAGCTTTTGCCAAGCATTTCCAAGAGGAAACTGTGGCTAAATGAGGTTTTGAGAGTTCGGAAAATGAAGGGAAAAGAAAGACCAAACCAGAAGAAAACCAGCATAAATGAAAGGGAAAGTGAAAACCCCAAAGGTGAGATGCAACCATGAGCGGCTGCAGTTTGAGCCTCCTGACTTCAGAGAGTGCCAAAAATAACCGGTTGGTAACTGGGGCTTACAAGTGTGCGCCAGCCCGTGTGCACACATGCATGCTTGATCTGTAACTTCCCATATTCTGTTCTGGTATCGTAAGAGTGAGCAAAATAGCTTCACAAAAACACAGCCACTGCCCACCCGTGTTTTGGTGTTTATCTCACTGCATCTGCACCAATTGACCTCTGGAGATGCCGGGTGCTGCAGCTGAGCAGTGGCTTCTCCAGGTCTCCTTGCTTTGGGATGAAGCAGGGCTTTGCTCTGCATCTGAACTGATTTCTTCTTTGGAAAAGAGAAGTGTAATTCAGTGGTCAGAGAATCCCCCATGCTTTGGATTTCCTGGAAATGCAGCTGTCCTGTTGTAGAGGAGCAGCAGCCAAAGAACCGCCGTCACAGGCTGCTCACCCATGGTCAGTAAGGAAATCTTGGGTGGTATCACTCTGCCTTTGAATGGCATTTGAAGCCCCTGAACGCCACCTCTTTTGCTCTGAATTGGGCTCATTTTTATTCTTTAAGATGTGAGGTCTCCACCCTGCACTGGGGTGGGTATGAAGGTCTGTGTCCTTGGAGATGATCAGCCTTGGTGAGGCAAAGCCACGACCACCCTGCTGTGGTGGTGGGGAGAGTGATGCTCTGAGGAGAAAACTGAACTGGATGCCCAGAGGTCCCTTCTCACCAGCACTCCAACCCCTGAGACATCTGCCTGTCCCAGGGTGGTTGTAGGACTGGCATTTTAAAAAGAAAACATCACCCATTCCCAATAAGATGTAGGCACAGGAGGTACCAAAACCTGACTGGAGTGTCAAAAATCTGGGATGCCAGGTTAGACATCTGAAAGATGTCTGATTAGACAGCTGAAAGACAACCTAAATATTCACGTGGATTTTAAAGCACCTGAAAATACTGCTCTGAAAAGGAGTGTTTGGCTCAACTTTAATTAATGAGCTGCCACGCTCCTTAAATTTAAGGCAGACTCTGCATATTATTATTATTATTATTATTATTATTATTATTATTAGTGTAATATTCTGGATTAACAGTGTTTAATTTTCAAAGAGAATACACTGAAGACTAATATAAACAGCAGTCGAAAAGGCTGACAAGCTTCATGGCTCCTTCCTGCTTGCACATCCCATATCTTTCTGGAGCCACCCTTATTTTTACCAGCCGGATGCATCAAATCCAAATGATTTGGCCACTTGAAAGGGTTGGTCTTTGGTGACCGAGTCCCAAGGAAACGGGCAGGAAATGGCACCAATCTGCCAAAAAACAGCCCCGTCGTGTTTTTTGGCTTTGCGTTCTCCGCGCTGCCGTACAACCCTCACCGCAGACTTTGCTGGATTTCAGATTTTGTAAGTAAATCCGCAGTGGAAAAGTCTTTTCCAAAAAACTTAATTAAGTGAGTCTGGGCTCAGTAAATCCAGCTGCAAGAGATTTTTTTTTTTTTTTAATGTACAATTCTTATTTTTTTCCACTTTAAACGTGTCTGTGGATTGTACTGAGCTCTGTGGAGCTGCCCGAGCTGGCAGGTTTGGGAAGTGAGATAAAAAGCTGCAGTAACGACAAAGCTTCTGACCAAAAAAGCTCTTGCTGCAAGAGGAGAGTTTCTTAAGTTCCTGCACGGAACCAACCTGAGCCTCACATTTGCTGTATCTGGGATTTATAAGCTGTAGTGAAGCTTCTCTGGGCAACCTGGGCCACTGGCTC
>NW_010335871.1:0-246 GCF_000700745.2 Antrostomus carolinensis
GGTGACAGCCCGGGGGGTGACACCCCGGGGGGTGACACTGGGGGTGACACTGGTGTCACCCTCTGCTCCATCGACTGCGGCTGCAACTTCCACAGCAGCTGCGAGAGGAGCGGCCCCGGCGTCTGCGACCAGTGTCACAGTGAGTCCCTGTCCCCAAGTGCCACCAACTGCCACCCACTGCCACCAACTGGCACCATTCCTGTCCCCCAAGTGTCCCCAAGTGCCACCAAGAGACACCAGTGGTGT
>NW_010335871.1:608-928 GCF_000700745.2 Antrostomus carolinensis
CCACCAAGTGTCCCTCCATGTGTCCCCCACATCCCTTTGTGTCCCCTCCTGTCCCCCTCATGTCCTCCCCATGTCCCCACGTGTCCCCAAGTGCCACCAAGTGCCACCAACTGGCACCAAGTGTCACCAAGTGTCACCATTCGTGTCCCCCACGTGTCCCCCACATCTCTTTGTGTCCCCTCATGTCCCCCCTGTGTCCCCTCCTGTCCCACTTGTGTCCTCTCCATGTCCCCCAAGTGCCACCAACTGTCCCCAACTGCCACCAAGTGCCACCAGCTGGCACCATTTGTGTCCCCCAAGTGTCCCCAAGTGCCACCAAG
>NW_010335872.1:0-3057 GCF_000700745.2 Antrostomus carolinensis
ACAAATATGGATTCGCAGAGATGTTTCTCTATTACTAATTGGCTCAGCCCGGGCTGGGGGGTCTCTGCCTTGGAGCCAGGGGAGCTTTTCGCTCTCACAAGGTGGACCCTTCCCCCACTACCAAAAATGCGCCCCCCCCCAACCCAACACAATGCAGAATAAAGATAGTCTCACCTCGAATTCCTCCAAAGCAATTCTTTCATGTGGTTGCCTCAGTAGAATGAAATCTTTATGAAATAGCCAGCACACCCACCCAGACATAAGCCAGGCACTAACTGTTCATGTTTAGAAACAAACTTTCCCCGTGGGTACATTATTCATAGCCGGTCACTTGCCAGTTTTCCCTTGGAAGATATAAACTAAACATTAGGAATAAAGGCAATACATACAATACATAGTTTGGTTTGGTTTTTTTTTTCCCCAGCTGGATGTTGCAGCAAATCTGTAGGTTTTCTCTGTCCTTCTCTTTCCAGTTGCTCATTTACAAGTTGGATAAATCGATAGTGCATTCCCAAAGTCTTCCCACTGATCCACTCAAAGGCTGTACCACAGTGTATTAGCACTTGGGAGGATCCTGCCACTTCCAAGAGAAATCCCAAATCCAACTGGCTGGAAAACATTCGCAGCTTTCAAACATTATTCCAGGAAAAGAGGAAATCATTCCCCCAATCCACCCTGCCATCCACCTCTGTTGCCTGAGAAACATAACAGGTTGTTCTTATAACAACAGCTAGAGACCAGCTGACCTCCCGCTTCCTTTCGTCAACCAGCTGCAAAACTCCTTGGTCATGTAACAGTCTCAAATTGAACATCTGACCCCAGTTTATACAACTCCCCTGTGACCGTTTCGTAAGCTTTTTGTCACTTCGCTTCACTCAATTGTTTGTTGAAAGCATTCACAGTTATACTGGCTAATGTGAACATTTCAGTCTGACAGAGAGCCCTGTGGTTAAGCCCTCCATCTCCAAGGCAACCTCACAACCCTGCTCTAAGAGCACGTCCTGTCATGAGATAGAATGAAAACCACAAGGATACATGGAGATAATTCCAGCTCTAACTATCCACAGTGTTATTGCTTTAGTAGAGACTTTAGGAGACATTCCCAGTCTGGTTGTTTAAACATGGGAGGGCATCACAAAGATAGCATTTGTCGCTAAAGCTATATGAGCCATCCGGGTCCATGAAGAGTTCACTGTCAGCTCTGCCAGTAAACCCAGGGGTCTTCAACAGTTTCCAAAGAGCTACACTGAAATAACTGAGGGCATAAAGATATGCTGATTTCACGTGTCTGCCAAACCACTTGGGCCCTACCTCTGTACAACTCCATTGCGTGAAGCTGTAGGTGTTGAAAGCAGCTTCAATAACGTGGTCCTTGAATTGCACCAACCGCCATTCCTATGTCTGCCCTTCACAGAGTTCAGCCGACTCGGTAACTAGACTTAGGCTTTTCCAGAACAGGAAAGATTCATTCTCCACTCCCTTGAGCATCATTTCAAGGTGGTCTCTGCTGACAATACTGCAGCAGAGCAAAAGCCTCACTGAAGAATATTGTGTAGGAGTGTTATTAAAGTAGGTCATTGCCCAGAGCAGCAGACTTCAGGGATAAAATGAATGAACAAGTTCCTACCTCCTTCAGTGGTTGTTTTCAGTTGGTTTGCCCACTCAGAAAGGCACAGATCATATCTGGTCCACCTACTCCTGCTCTGTCCTCACAACTGTGAGCCTTAAAAACCACTTTTTTTTCCATATGAAAGCTGAGTTACCAACCTTGTCTTAGGATCTGGAGCACAGTCTCAGTGCAACATCTCAGTGTGACCTTAACTCTCTGAGAAAACCTCATTGTTTGCACCTCCTTTCTGTTACTATTTACTCCCTCAAAATGTTGCTATTCTTCCTTAACACTTGTGCAGGTGCAGATACCATTCTCTTCAGGCATAAAGAAAATATAACTGGAAGGGGAGGGAGAAAGGTATAATTATCAACTAGAAGAAAGGGAAAGATATTGCGAATAACCTGATGCGAAATAAGTTTAACACCACCACATTTAAATGGATTGTTTCAGTTCTTATTCATTACAACATCTCAGGGATGTCAAGCAAGCTGTTGAATATCTCTAGGCATGTGCAAAGCGTCACTGAGTCCAACAGAAATCAGTGGAAAACCAAACCTCTGCTCTCCACAACTGGCTGAAAATTCTTCACTGCTGGGAAACATTTTAATGCCAGTGGTCTTTCTACTATCCTGGGATATCGACATAACTAAAACCACTCTGCTTTTTGTCCAAATAGCTGCTGAGAACAGGGAAATAGCACAGGGTTTTTTGGTTTTTTTTTAAAAAAAAGGTAAAAAAAAGGTATGTGTTTCCAAAAGCAGTTTTGTGCATCTTCTAAACAAAAGGCTGTGCTTAAATGTGTACAGCGATAACACTGGCACAAATAATTTCATGTTTTAATTTTACTACATAGAAAGCAAAAAGCTCTTGTGCAGCTGGCAGGGCAGCAATCAAGCTGTTGCACAACTCAATATGCAGATCAGGCCTGAGGAAGTTCTGCTGGGATCCTCTTTGCACTCTGTTTTTCAAATGTGATTAACATCTGTTTTGTTAGATTAGGAAATTGGAGAGAGGTTTTATGTTATGCTTCTGAATATTTTGAACACTGCATGACAGAGTCATGTGTTCTAGATATTTGGAAATACCAGGTTTTAGCAACTCCTGCTTGGCTGCCTAGAGACTCTTTAAAGCTCATTATCAAAACTTTACTCCTCTACTACCTGACTTAGGTGATTTACTGCCCTCCTGAATCTGT
The DNA here is from genome assembly GCF_000700745.2 of Antrostomus carolinensis. Taxonomy (NCBI): domain Eukaryota; kingdom Metazoa; phylum Chordata; class Aves; order Caprimulgiformes; family Caprimulgidae; genus Antrostomus; species Antrostomus carolinensis. The sequence goes on from NW_010335872.1 coordinate 2,808, forward strand.
TGACAGATTCACCTAGTATCCAAGTTTGCTAATAGCTGTATTTTCTTATTTGTTAAACACAAAGGCCTAAACCAGGGCTAGTGTCCCTGCTACGTGAGAATTCCCAAAGGCTGAGCTCTGCTAACTTTTGGACTTGGAAGCATTCGCATCTCACAGCTGGGCTTATCTGGCTTCTAGCAAGGTGCAAGTTCCACCCCAATTTTTTTTCCTTAGTCAGGATGTTTATAATCACTCCTGGAGGTTCTTTCCC
>NW_010335873.1:0-983 GCF_000700745.2 Antrostomus carolinensis
CTGCCACTCTCCGTGCTCAGCTATTTTAATGTGCGGCATAAACGATGCTGGCAAAGCAGGGATGCTGTGTCTAGGGTGGGTGCCTGGGGGCTTCATCCCTGGGGAAATCCTGGGGTGCTACAGCAGTGCGAGGCACAGGACACCCCAAGCGTTGGTTTTGTCCCACCATAAGAAGGTCTCATGGCCAGGAGATGAAAGCAAACCCCCTGGCGAATGCCTCCTTGCCGGGAAGGCTCCGGGCCGCCGGCAGCTGGGGGGGAGCCAGCGCCTTTTGTTGGTCCCCAGGCCTCCACCGCGGGGGCTGGCGGGTTCCGGATTAAAATTCCTGCTCCCCCGTCGGTCGGTGCTGCTCTGTGCTTGGCCTGGCTCACTGCTTCAAACCCCCCACGGTGCCTTTTCCCGAGTCTCTTGGCTGTGCCATGCGGGCTTTGGCTCACCTGACCAAGTAGGTCCTGCCACCCCTGGCCCTGTGGCCATGAGCATCCATCTGAGGAGCCCTTTGGTCAGAGATGGGCCTCTCTGAGCATCCCTGGGCAATGCCAGGAGCTGCAGCACAACACAGACCACATCCCTGTACCATCCTGTCTCCCCTTCTCCTGCTTTGGCATTTGCTGGGGACATCGCAGTGTGGCACTGTCACAGATGAGTTTTTGGAGGCTCAGTGCAGCCCCAGCCCCATCTAGGCAATGAGGGGAGTGAATCTCTTTGAGCCGCGTGTTCCCCTGCCACAGGCAGGGAAGATGCCAGACCCCGACCACGCAAAGCCAACCAAGGTGCCTGGCAGTGACTGCCACTGTGCCACCATCCTGGGCAAGCTCACACAGATGGTGGACCTTTCCCAGGACACTTTTCTCCTCGCCCTGCCATCCCTCAGAGAGGTGAACCTGGGTACCCAAGTGGGGAGCAGGACCCCGACTAGTCCCCCACTTGTTCCCTCTCCCGGCTCCATCCCTGCAGAGACCTGACACAATGGAGGCCACGGC
>NW_010335873.1:1052-2172 GCF_000700745.2 Antrostomus carolinensis
TGTGGCGGGCTGTGGGTGCAGCCTCCTCCGAGCGCACGGGACGCTCTTGGCAGCTCCTGAAAGCCCTTTGCCAGGCTGGGGTCACCCGCCGCACGGGCACGGCCCTGGGAGGGAATTTTTCATTTGCAGATCACTGAGCCCAAGGGATGCGCTCGGCGTCCCAAGTCCCGGGCTGGGTGCCCTGGGCTGGTGCCACCCGTCAGCGGGTGCAGCCAGGCAGTCTGAGCCCTGTGCTCCTGCACAATGGCTCCCAGGGCGTGCGGGAGCCAGGCGGCTGGGAAAGCACAGCAAGAGGCTTCGCCGAGCCCTGTGCCGTGAGCCAAGGCCATCGCACGGCTTTAAAGGCTGTTTCAGTTGTTTCAGGGGATGCTGCTGGTGCCAGGCTCTGTGGTCTGGATCCTGATGCAGGGTTGGGACTGGGATGCTGAAGTGCATCCCAGAGCCGGTCAGCCTGGCAGAGGGGTCTGTCCACGTCCCCTTCTCCAAATGTTCCCACCCCAGGTAAAAGGCAGGTGATGGCACCATCTCCCCCAACCGCCCAGCAGAGCGAGCGGAATTTCTCGCGCTGCTCAGCCCTCTCCCACTGGAGCTTCATGGCCAAAGATGTTCCCCAGCCCCTTCCTGAGTCTGACAGCATCCCACCGGCCCTGCCTCCTCTTTTGGGGAATGTGGCAGCAATTAATTCATTAAACACTGACACGGGAGCTGGCCAAGCGACAGCACTGTTCCCATGGCCTGGCCCAGCTGGGCGAGCACCGTGCCGGGCTGCACATGAGTGTCCAGCCAGGGCAGGAGCCTCTGGTGTGGTAGGAAGGGCTGGGGAATTGTCACCTTAAAAAAGATGACTGCAGCCCCATGGATTTCAACAGTTTTCAGGGCATCCTCTCTACATCACAGTGCATGACTTGGCCAGCTGGGTCCTCACCTGCCTTATCCAGCATCTGGTTCCCCTCTCTTCATCCCTTTCTTCCTTCCTCCTCTTCTCACCGTGACATCTCCTCATCCTGTCCCTCTTGTGCACTTGGGTTTTGCAGCTGATAAATCACTGCTGCCTTTGCTGGAGACCTGACTTTGAATCCACTCACTGTTCTCAACCGTGAATTCAGTGGCTGGTGCTGGG
>NW_010335873.1:2250-11268 GCF_000700745.2 Antrostomus carolinensis
ACTGTCCTTATGAGAGGCAGCATCCTGGAGCATGGGGCTCCTCCTTTCCAGGTTCCTTCTGGTCCCCAAACCCACCTAAGCATCACGTTCCCACTGTGTTTGCCACACTAAAGATGAGGATGAGCTGAGAAGAGGCTGTGGTGCTGCGTTTGTGTTGCAAGCACAGGTTGGACACATCCCTGCTGGGATGCAGGGATGCTGCTGGCTCAGCCAGCTCTCCAGGACCTTCCCAGCTTGCTCAGGTTTTGGTTGGACCTGCCACAATGAGAGCTCTGAGACTGCACACCATCCCTGGCATTGCTACTGAGCAGTGATTACAGCTTCTGAGGGTACAAAAGCAAAAGTCCCCTGGGCTCAGGGGTGCAGGCTGGGCACGGAGCATCCCTGGGGTCATAGCACTGCTGGGCAGGATCCTCCCAAAAATCGGGTGTCTCTGTGGCCGGGGGCAGCGAACCACGGCTCTGGGTGGTTTCTGGCTGGTGCAGCAGCAGCTCTATAACCATAAAATAGTCTGCTGCTGCCTGTCAGTGAGCGCAGGCGAAGGCCCTCCCGGGACAGCCTTGGCCTCTTTCTTGGTCCAGGCTTTTGCTGCTCCTTTTTAACAGAGACACTTTTCCCCCAGCAAAACTGGCAGCCTGTAAAAACGTGTCAGCGTTTCAGTTTTTTCACAATTAATGAGGTGAAACATCCTCGGAAACATTTCGCTGTAATGTTTCTCCAGTAGCTGAGACTTGCCCCTCTCTTAAATTTTTCATGTACGCCACTTGAGCAGAGAAAGTTTCCTTCGGACTCAGCACATTTAGACCCCCCCAGCTTCAATCACCCCCCCAGAGCCTCCAGCATTCCCAGGGTCTTCATGAGGCTGAGGCTGGGCTGGGTGGGGAGCAGGGAGCAGTGGTGGGTTGGGATGAGGAGGTTGGAGCTGGCTCCTGGCAGTGGGGAAGCACGGGAAAGGGGTGTCAGCTCCCATTCCCCAGGGATACTCCATCCCCTGTGCCCACAGGTTGTGTTTGGACCTCGTAGCATTGTGCTGAGCAAATCTGGGACCAGCACCCTGGGTAGCAGGGTGAAACCACCCAGAAAATGGAGTTATGCTGATAGAGTTTTGCCCCCCAGCTGTGATGCCATGTTGGTCCTGTGCTGGGCTCACTGGTGGGTGCAGGAAAGGCACCACAGTTGGGTGACCTGGCACACATGGATAAGAAACTTCCCAGCTGCTTCTCAACCCCCTGGGCTTCCTGAGATAATTTGGGAAGATTAAAGACTTGTGGTGGTGTGGGCAGCTCCCATCATCACTTCTGTGACAAACCCTGAGTCGTCGGCACCCGTGAGTGGGGACAAGCCCCCAGCTCCCCTTTGGCTTGTGGAGCATCCATCCCTCCTGCCATCCTTTCTAACCTCAAAGCCAAAAAAGTGCGGGGAGGAAAAACCCCACCAGGGGCTCCTAGCCCATCCCCAAACGCACCCCAAGGCAGGGCAGTAACTGCTGGAAAGGGGGTTCAGCTGCGCTCGGCTGCCCACGCACCCCCAAATCACCCCCAGCTTTGGGTGCCTCAACTGAAGGTTATGGGATAAAAAGGAGCCAGAGGGGATGAATGCCGCCGAGAGGCAATTCCCAAACCCGAGAGCTTTGCTCCAGCACTGTTCCCTGCAATCCGAAGGGAAACGCTTCCTCCCCATCGCATGATTTAGAGGAACAAGTTAAACAATTGCACATGAAACTTTGGCGGACGTCATCGCCGGAGCTCTCCTCGCTTCCCCCGAGTATATAAAGGATGAAGGGAGTCCACATGTTTACCGAGAGAGACCATGGGAGAAACGAAAGACATTGTTTTTCCAAAGGATTTCTTGGCTGTAAAAGGCCTCCACCACCCTGCGGCTTCCCTGATGAAGGCCCAGCGTTAATTTGTTAAATCCACATCAAGTGCCCGGAGAACCCGTTGTTTATTTTTGCTAATTCAGCCGGCCGAGATCAAATTGGAGTTTTATTTGTTAAGGATAAACCTTAATTAATAAAAGCTATTTATTTGGTTAGAGCCAGCCGCAGCCTGAGGGTCAGATATGCCACGATCATTATTTCAAGTAAAACAAACCCAAAACGTCTCTCAACAGTTTGAAAAACGTAGAAACTTAGAGCACTGAATTTATTTGTCTTAGGAAGAATTTACAGCTAATTCCCTCCAGGCTATTTCAACCCTTAAATTATACCCAAGAAGAAAAAAAGGGGGGGGAAAATGCCATTCCAGGCAGAGAAGGGAAGTAAATGGGATGGCAGATTTGATCATTTGGCTGGGGCAGGGGTGAAAAATTTAAAGCTTAAAAGGTCTTTGGCAAACTGCTTGCAAATAAATGGAACGCGTGAAATAATTTAATGGCAGAAAACTGTTTGGGGCTCAGGGGTCTGCAGCACAATGGAAAATGAAACACGTTGGAGGAGATATAGCCTGAGTTTTTTGCAGGAGTGGGTTGGACTTGCTCCCTCCTGGCACAACGCCATGAAAAATTGGGGTATTTGCACCCCAAAGCCAAGCAGCAGAGCTGGAGCCAGCAAAACCTGTCCCAGGACGTGCTGGGGCACACGGCGGGTTTTGCAGCATCATCCCGAGGAGACACAGGCTTGTGGTCAGCCAAGGGGACCATCCTGGGTCGCAGGGATGGTGCTGGGCCAACACCAAGCCCTGGGATGAGCATTTGGCAAAGAATCCCCCAAATTTGGTGACCAGAGGGCAACCGCTGCACAGTGGGAGTCTGAGCATGGCTGGTGATGGGGCCACCACCAAAAGCCATCCCAAGGGATGAGCTGTCCTGCCCGAGCATCCCTACTCAGGGACATCGTGGTCCCCAGGGCTCAGGCGTGCGAGCGGCTGGGATTTTCAGTGCTGGTTATGTCTGGATCGCAGCTGCACGGAGGTCGTTTATCGCTCACTAATGGAGGTCGTAAGTCAAAGCTGAAGCCTCGGTGGAAATCGAGTGAAAATTACCTCTTTACAGCACTCGGCGGCTGCTGCGCGGGAGGCTGGGGGCCCTGCCAGCGTGGGGCCTCCCCTTGGCAAGCCCAGCGCCCGGGCTTCAGCAGCTGAAACCCGACGAGTCCTTCCTATGGAAAACTAATGGAAGCACAGAGGGAAAAGGCAAGAGCCAGAAAAGTGGGCTCCGTCGGCGCTCAGCCTGACCCAGTAGTTTCCTTCGTAAATGGGGCAGGACCAGTTGCTCCCCAGTTCCCGGTGGCAGGGTGGCTTGTGGGCACAGCACGTCCAGGCTTGTCAGCATTGGTGTTCCCGCACGGAGAAGGGTTTTGGAGTGACACCCAGCACCCCATGGCATGCGTAGGGCAGAGCATTGACCCCTGGGGTGTCTGCAGCTCTCAGGCTGGCAGCGCTGCCTGAGGTTGGAGATCATGGGGAGGAGGCTGGAGGTTACCCAGGCCCCCTCCAGCACCCCAAAATTCATCCCCATCATGGGTAAAAAGACTCGTGTCTTTTTGAACACACTGGGACAATTTAAGGCTTTTTTCATGAGGGACACTGGGCCCATCCTGCTCTGCACCAAGCCCCCGTGCCTCCCTCTCCCCATCCTCCCCCCCATGTCACATGAATAATGTGTTTTCGTTATTCAGTAACGTTATCCCCCCATTTCCCCCCTTCCCCTGCATTTCTTTTCCCTTGAGCGGAAATTGTAATCAGTGGAAGATAAATACACCGAAGGCGAAGGTGTCTGGCTCAGGAGTCCCCACTAACCTTGGGGTTCAACACTGAAGCCAGTGCCTCCAGCCATGTCCCAAACGAACCCCAAATTATAACTGACAAAGGCAAAGGCTTGGCTTTCTCCATAACCTCCCCAAGCCCTGCTCTGGGGCAAATGAAAGACAGTGGTGAACTGGTTTTTAACTTAGTGCAATTACAAACTCTCATTCCTGGAAGCCCATTGAGATGGGGAACCAGTTCCATCAGGGTGTCAGTGAATCTGATTAAACCCGATTCCTACAGCAGCGAGATGGCAAGGGATCTTCAGGTGACCCAACCCATCCCCTTCCCAGTTCCTTCTCCAAGCACAGAGTGCTTAGCGATGCTCATTGTTGGAAAGCTGATTTGGGGTCATTAAAGCATCTTTGATAGAAGTGATCTGGCCTGACTTTGCACGCTGTAAACCTGTCAGACGCATGCTGCCAGCAATTAGGGTGGCATTTATCTGGTCCCACAAGCCTGCGATGCCTCAGCTAATGGGGAAAAGATGTTGACCTGTTACCAAGTCTCATCCCTGAGCAGAGCAGAGGACCCAGGCAGGTACCCTGGGCATGGAGCTGCCTCCCTGCTGTATGGAGATGAGGTGGAAAATTGGGGGGAAAATGAGCATAGCAGAGAATTAAGGTGGAAAGCAAAGGTTTCTGCAGGGGACCGGAGAGCTCTAAGCTACACCAGGGTGCTGAGAGTTTTAAGGGAGCTGTGAGTAGGTGGGGAAGGAGTTTTGGCCACCAGCATCCTATGAGAACCTCTCTGGAGCATCTCACAGGGTTTTGTGGTGCAAGAGAAAGTTCTTCCATTAAAACCAGCGATACAGGCTGAACAAAATGAGTCTGGGGAGATAGAAACCAGCCAGAAGTGGGGCCAGATCCTACAGAGCTGGTTTGAGAGTTAATTTAAGAAACCTTTCCTCCTCCTCCTTGCTTCCAGCCAAATTACAGTGGGTGAGAGAAGCCATCACTTATGGAAAAGTCCTATAGTCAGTTTTTAAATTGGGGATGAAACCAAAGGGGGTTTATAAATTTTATTTATACATTTACTAGGGTTCTGTTGAAATCATTGCTGGTTCAGCGGGGAGCAGTGGGTGCCCTTGGTGACGGCACTTCTTGAACCAAGCCCTGGTCTATAATTTCCCCAGCAGCTATATGGGGTGGCCAAAAACCCACAAGGAAACATCTCTCACCCTGTTACATCCTGTAGCTCCTTCTCAGCCTGATGGTTCCCATTTTGGGCCCGGAAAACTCAGGGACAACCATGGCTGGACTTCATGTATTTTAATCCAGCGGCTCGTTAGCTCGCTGAAGGAAAACAGGACCAAAAAAGGAGTTTAACTAAAAGGGGCAACTGGAAAGTAGAGACTGGCAGAACATTTGAAGCTGCAGGAACAAGGGCTGGAGGGAATTTGGAGAATTTTATTTGTGAGCCCTTAAACACAAACGGTGGTGAAGGGCAGCCTGCAGTTTTCTGGCCAGGGACAGGGCCTGAAACCTGCACATACTTTAGGCGCAGCCCTGTCCTTCACATCTTTACCCAACAAAGAAGGCCATGTCCCAGATACAAGAGCATGGGCTGTTTCCAGCCCGAAGGATGGTCAACTAAGTTCCAAATGTGCATAGGACACCATAAAAGACCCAGAGAAATGCCAACAGCTGCAGCGAGGCCCTGGGAGGTGGACAGAGCTCCTTTTCCTCCCCTTCCCATCCAAGGATGCTCTCCACAGTCCCAGCAGCTTGGCCCCATCATGGTCAAAACGACACAGCATCCCTGCGTGTGCCTGGAAGATGGGGAACGGGGCTGGTGGTGTTGCCCAGGTCCCACCTCCACATACCTGCACCTTCTCACAGCCCAACACATCATCCCTTAATGGGCCAGGGTGTTGGAGGAACCCAGCACTCCCAGGCCCTGGCATGGGTCTTCATTATAGCAAAGCAACAGAGAAGCCATCTACTCTTTCCAGGAGGCCACTGCCAACAATGAAAATAAATGTAACCCTTGTCCTCTGCCACATCCCCTGTCATGGTTCACATTTGGCACCGGCACACTATTGGTGGCATCAGCCAGCAGCATGATTTTCAGAGAAGGGTGCAATAGCGCTATGTTTGGACCTTTCTTTGGGAAGAAGGTGATTAGTCCCAGGGACAACCTGCCAGCAGAGATTGAGGTTTCTCTGGTCCTCCTGGTTCATCTCAGGATGGGACAGCCCTTAAGAGTGGTATATTTGGACACAAAGGGACCTCAGGGATTTGATGGAGAAGTTGCTGGTGGATGTTTCATGTCTCAAATTATTCAGAATTAAGATCCAAGAAGGTTTTTCTGGCATTAAAGATCTTGGAACCTGTAGTTTTCTCCTGCTCAACAGCTTGGTGGTGTCTTAAAGCAGGAGAGTTAATATCCCTTCCAGTAGATTTTGTTACTTGCTCAAGTATCATCTGAAAACACTGCACATCTATTTAATAAGTATCAAGATAGCTTATTAAGAAGTATTTATTTCTTGAGCATATTCAGGGAGCGGTAATTCCTGCCACCATGGCCTCTGCAATGATATAGAGCAGAAAACCCCAATATAACTCTGCTATGAATCAGAATGTCATAAAACTATTAACATTTCAAATAATTCCAAAATACTTTCCCACCAGTAGGTACAGATTGGATCCAGATGCTTTATTAACAGAAAGAATAATTAACCAGTACCTCTATAAGGAAGAACGACAGTGAGACGCGTTCCCCATGAAGCCTTCGCAGGCAGCTGCTTGGGTATCTCAGAAAAAGACTTCATAAACTTCCCTAAACCCGATGATGTTAGTGACAAAGAGGAGATTAATCTCATCCTGGCTGAAAGCCCAAGATCAATACTGAGAAACCAAACTACACCCTCAGCTTCATGTTTCCATGAGCCAGCAAAGCCAGAAATAAACACTACGGAGACTGAGCTCTGCGAGACACTGTGGTGTTCCTCCCTAGCTCTGAAGACCAGGGTTGAATGAGCCAGTCTTGTGTCACTTTGGGGATGTGCCACAGCTGGGGCTTCAGGGATTGCTGGAGGTGGGAGCTGAGACCCATATCTCAGAGATGTTTTGGTGCTGTATGTCCATGGCCATCCATAAAAGCTTGTCCTAAACACTTAGCAAGAGCCAAGCTCAAGACACTGTGATGGGGGGTTGTGAGATGCAGTCCCAGCAGTTTGGGTCAAATGCTGCCCCAGAATCCACTGAAACTGGTATTCAAAATCAGGTCTGGGCGGTTTAAACCAAATGTGAAACCACCACAGGTCTTTGCAAAGGTTGGGTTTAACTCTAAGCTCCAGCAGGTCCTGAAATAGGTTTTGATTCTCATGGAGACCACAAGGCATGGGGCTCCACACAGAGTCCCTGGTGCCTGCAGGGATCATGGCTGGTACAGAGCAGGGCAGTGCAGACCCCCAAGAGGGCTCAAGCCCAGCTGGGTCCCTGTGTGGGTTCTATGGGGTCTCACATGGCTCTGGCTCTCATGTGGCCTCTTCTGGGCTTTCTCCACAGGAGAGAGCCTGAGCCCGAGCCGTGGGGCAGCCAAGAGGAAGAAGAAGCAGAGGAGGAACCGCACCACTTTCAACAGCAGCCAGCTGCAGGCTCTGGAGAGGGTCTTCGAGAGGACGCACTACCCCGATGCCTTCGTGCGGGAGGAGCTGGCGAGAAGGGTCAACCTCAGCGAGGCAAGAGTGCAGGTGAGCAAAGGTTTGTGTGGGAGAAACAACACCCTCTACATTGTCCCCAGGTGGGAGCAGGGACTGTGCCCTCTTCTCGTTTCATCCTGCACATGACCACGATCAGTAGGACGGATGCTTGGGTCATCTCTGCTCACACCAGGTCCCCACTGACCACCTTCCCTCCCTGCCCAGGTCTGGTTTCAGAACCGGAGAGCCAAGTTTCGCCGTAATGAGAGGGCAATGTTGGCCAACAGATCAGCATCACTCCTCAAATCCTACAGCCAAGAAGCAGCCATTGAACAACCCATGGCGCCACGGCCCACCACGCTGACCCCAGAGTATCTCTCCTGGACCAGCACCTCCCCATACAGGTAGGTGCAGGCACTGGAAGAGCTGGGGAAGAGGTGGCCATGGGACAGGCTGCCTGGGAACCACCCCATCACCGCAGGAGCACAGATCTGTGCTGCTGCTGAGGACACAGGGAGTTTTATGGGGCCAAAAGGAGCTCATCCAACTTTGCTTTGGGAACCCATTTCAGCCCTGTCTCAGCATCCCCCACCCATCGCTGAGCAGGCTTCCCTGCCTCCACGCATTTTGAGGCTGCTACAGGGGCCCTGGTCCTCACAAGGGATTCGCTTGGCCTTGCTTTGACCCTTCCTACATCTTGGCATGAGGTGGCATGGGTCCCTTCTTGTTCCCAGCTCTTTGCGCCTAGCCATCTCGTCCAAAAGCTCAAGGCAGGGCCTCCTGGTGCATAGTTTGAGGTGTTCCCACATGCATCCAGCCACATAAAAATGCTGAAGCCTTGACTGCTCTTATGGGAGATGTCTAAGAGGGAACAGCCAGTCTGGCTTGGGAAGCTGGCAGGACCTCACAGGGCATGGGGACTCCTCTGTGAGCCATGCCTCATTCCTCCCCTGCTCCCTCCCTGCAGCACTGTGCCCTCCTACAGCTCCAGTGGGACCGCGACGCCCACCCAAGGGGTGAACATGGCCAACAGTATTGCCAGCCTGCGCCTCAAAGCCAAAGAGTTCAGCCTCCATCAGAACCAAGTGCCGACCGTGAACTGACCAGGGCAAAGCCCACCCCGTGGCTTCATCCAGGATACAGCGTGGAGCTCCTGTGCCAGTCCAGGACAAATCTTCTGCCCACCCAACCCACATGCCACTCATCCACTGTCTCAGAACTTCTCATCTTCTCTTCCCTTTTGAAGGTAGAGTCAGTCCCAGGCCGAAGTGGCACATAATTATAGCCACATATGGAGCAAACTTGGTTAGAAACTTGCTTTTCCGCACACCCTTATAATAAAGGCTATATATACACACACATACCCCCCACGCGCTCTGCGAGGACAAACAGACTTGCCAAGGGAACAAGAATTTGCTTCCAAACATGGAAGGATCTTGGACTATTGGATTTGACCAATTTGGGTATCTCACCCAGAGAGCCAAAGAGTTATTGGGTCTTCTCCTCCCGCAGGGACAGCGCGCAGTGGTGGGAGGACCACGAGCCCCCCTTTCCGCTGGGCTGTGGCTCGCGGCACTCAACCACGCGTGCCGAAGCTGACCCGCGCGTTTGCCTCTTTGTGCATCCCCA
>NW_010335873.1:11326-11608 GCF_000700745.2 Antrostomus carolinensis
CTTTGGGGACGCTGGGGCCCCCCCCCTCCCCCAGCCAGTCCCGGCCAGCTCTCTGCACTGCGCTGTCTGCATTTAGGAGCTGCCTATGTTGATGGCATCAGGCTTTGTCCCTTCCCAGAGGGATGAGGAGGGCTGGAGCACCTCAACAGACTCACTTGGAGCCTGTTTGCTCTCCCATAAGCTGGTGGGAGCACCGCTGGTCCCCAAGCAGGCACTGCTGCTCTGCCTCAGCGGGTTTGCCAGCAATTCTGCAGAGCCCCAGGTCATTGAACCATCCCAGGG
>NW_010335873.1:11758-17610 GCF_000700745.2 Antrostomus carolinensis
TCCGTGGGGGTGGGCTTTTTTGGTTTTGCAGAAAGGAAATGGTTTCCCCTTCGTTCCACCCTACCGTGCAGCCTAACGTGGTTGCAAGGTGGGATGTGCAGGGGGATGGACACAGGGTGGGCAACCTTGCCCCAGGCTTACACCACCCCAGTCCTTCAGCCATGGGACTGAGCTGCAGAGAGCTCCACCTTTCCCTGCCAATACCACAGAAACAGGGGATGAGCTGGAGCAATGGAGGTTTTATCCTGTGGACAAAGCCCTCTGGAAACCAGACCACCCTTTCCTCACCCACTACAAAGAGCCACCAGCCAAGCATGGGGACACTACCAGCTCATAGAGGTGGCCTGGACAGAGAAGGCACCAGCCCTACTTGACTAGAAGGGTTTTAGCCCCTCTGGGGACTGTAGCAATAGATCTGAGGATGGACCCAGCAATTGCTAAGGTGCTTCCTCCAGATGAACATCCTTTGGTGTGTGACACCAAGGCTGAAAGTGTCCACTCAAGTCCCAGGAGCATCCTCTCCCTTCTCCACTGAGCTCTCACTGCAGATGCTCACGGTACCCAGTGGCTGCAATACCAGGACCCTCAGCTTCTTCCCCACCAGCACCCGCCCAGAGTGACTCACCCACCACCCAGAGCTGGAGACCTGATGGGAGAACCAGGAGAGAAGCATATCTCCTCTGGCTGGGGGTGAGCTGGCCCCTCCATCCTGCCCCCAGTCCCAGCTTTCTCTCCTCCACCCACTGGAGCCCCCAGTTGGAAACAGCCACCTCCTCCTCCTTGAGCATGGTGGTCAGGGAGGGGACACAGCCTGACCGACACTGCCCACCTCATCCAGGGAGCAAAGTCACCCTAAATACCCACCCTGTGCCCCCCACCCTTATTTCCAGGGCTGGTATCTCCCCATTTGCCATGCCAGAAGGGGAGCACTCAGCTCACCAGACCACAGCGAGACACCGCACAGAGACCGCACAAAAGCTGAGACACACCAGGACAGGGGGATGATGGATCCACTGTGGATCAAATAATCCACCCTGAGAAACATCGCTCAGGGCAGGAGGAGTGGGCCAGGGGGGTCCTATTCCCATGGAAAGCACAAGGCTCTTTTTTTCCAGTTATACAAGATGAAACCACAGGGATATAAATGTCGCTGCCTCTTTGAGAGCATTAATGAAAATAAACCCATTTAATAGTTTGCAGATGCCGTTTCTGTAAACCTAAAAAAAGCAGGGAATAAATATTTCTTCACTAAATATCTATATGTATATATATATTTGAAAACATTCGCTCCTAATCTTAGGGCCCCTCCTTTGCCATGCTCTTGGCAGCTTATCGCAGCTTGTCAGTCAACGCCGAAGCCTCACGGAGACAAGATACAAAGTGCACCCATGGAGGGGCAGCAGGACGGAGAGATTGTTGTAATCTAAGCTTCCTCTCGCCCTTTCTATTTGTACATTTCAGTTACTTGTAACAAGATCCACGGTTGTTGGTTTTTTTGGGTTTTGTTTTGTTGGGTTTTTTTTCTCCTTCTGCATGTCCATGTTTTGGAAATTTTTGTAAGGTTTTTGTAAAAACAACTCTTGTGAAATAATGGAGGAATAAATATTTTACTGAGTACAGACGTGTCCATGCACGTGACAGGGATGTGGCTGTTTTCTCACTGGCCACTGTGGTTTCCCCACCTGCCCTGGACAAGCAGCATGGGCAGGGACCCACTGTCCTAAGCGAGAGGACAAGAGCCATGATCTGGCCGCCTTCACCTTGCATGGTGGTGGCATCTCACAGCTTCTCCCCAAGATCTGGATTCCAAAACAGCAAGTGGGCCACATGCCCCAGGAGAGGAGCAGGAGGAAGTGGGGATGGGGCAGAGGGACCACCCTCCTGCAGCAGAGCTGCTGGGCTTCCCTCTGGCTTTGGGACCCTCAAGCTGATGCCTGGAGGTAGTAGAAACTCAAGATGCATGGAAAACAGCCTAACAAAGGTCCCTGGCCAACATCTGATTGCAGGGCCTTGCCAGATCCATCTTATTTCATTTTGGGACTACGAGTGTGGGCTATTGAGGAAGGGGTGTCAGGGAAGAGGGCTTGGTTTGCTTTTCCCCTTCAAAATCCCACTGGGAGTGGCAGAGCTTATAGGGTCTGCCCTGGGCAGCTCACAAATTCCCCATGAAGCAGCAGCTCATGTTAACACTGGCCCCAGTTCACACCCACAGCCTTGGGAGCAGCATCTACTGGTTTCCACCCAGCAGCAAGGGAACAGGCTGAGATGGGATGCGGGCAGGAGCAGGCAGCAGAGCCCCTTGCTACCAGGTTATCAGGTCAAATCCAGCGTTGTAAATGGGGGTGGAAACCTGTAAACACTAATTGATGCTCCACAGACATCAGGGATGAGCATCTGCTACAGACCTTCTGTCCTCCTGGGACAAGTGCTCATCAATGGTCCCAGCAGAGACCACCAGAAAGTTATCACACAGCCCTGGCAGCCGGAAACAGGCGACATGGAGGTCTGGACCTGCTCAGAGAATTGGAGGCAGCAGAGAAATAAGGAGATTGTCTCCTACACTGTCACTGCAGACACATCCAGGCACTCAGATGCTGCTCTGTCAACCACACAGACTCAGTTAGGGCTGGGCAGCACAAGAACTGGGAGCCCAGATCAGTACCAAATCCAGCTCTTCCAGGCTCCATCCTGTGCACCGAGGAGGGCATTCACCTGGTCAGCTGCAGGCTGGGCACTGATGGGGCACACGAGCAGAGAGCCAGGCCGAGGGGGTGAGGAGATGTGGGATGGGAAGGGCAGCCCAGCCTTGCTGGGGGCTCGGCAGAGCCTCGCAGTTGAGCAGATTTGCAAGGAGCTGGGATCAGTACGGGATGCTGTGAGCAGGATGGCTCCTGGGGAGAGCCCCGACCAGCCTGCTGCAGGGGCACGCACACAGGGACCAGAGCTCCTGGGTCCCTGGGGGTTTCCTCCTCCAGGTCTACAGAAATTGAGCTAAGGGGCAGCAAGGAGAAGGGTCAGATTCTGCACAGACAACTAGCTAAAAGTTAAGGAACAAAAAAGTAGGAATAAACCATCAGCTCTAAGATTGCAGAGTGCTTCCTAAGGAGTAAAGGTCCACAGGTACAGAGCAGGCAGAGCACCCAGAAGCAGGGGGAAGTGGTGGTCAGGCAAAGGTGATACCAAGTAATGCAGGGCAGCCAAAGCAAAAAAGAGCTCCAGGAGCTCATGGTGCTGAGCTATAAGATGATGAGATGCTGAGAGGTGTGAAGATGTGCCCAGGGGAAATCATCCAGTGCACACTCAGACTGAAAAGCAGCAAGACAAGGGGCAGGAATTGCTAGGAAAGGATTAGAAAACAAGTCAGAAAGCGTCCTTCTGGCTGTTGTAGAAACCTGCAGCACAACTAAAGCCTGAAATCCATCAGCCCAAGGTATTATGGAGATCAAAGCATATTCAGAGAGGGTTAGGAAGTTAACAGTGGGTGCAACATGGCAGAGACTCCACTGCCTGTGCAGAAAACTGCTGCCCTGCTGACTGCCAGGAGCAGGGAGGGCTGGGTGGAGAAGGGACACCTTGGGTTTGCCTTCTTTCTTTTTCCTGCCTTTATCTACTGAATTGCAGCAGACTCTTCTCAAGCCAGCTCCCATGGTATTGCTTATGGGATGCCTGTGTCACCTTTTCCTCCCCAAGCCATTCCCAGTCCCCCCTACACAACCACGGGGACCACAGCTCTCCCAGAGGAGCTCAGTTCCATGAGAGCCCACAAGATCAGTTCCCTCCCAGCAGCAACCCGTGTGCCCCATCATCAGTGACCTTTGTGACACATGGACCCCATGGGATTGCAAAGTTGAGGAAGGATCACTCCAACAACACATCCCAGCATTCCCCAGAGGGGAACAAGGCTTATCCCGTTTCTTCTCAGCATGTCAGTGCAGCACCCAGTAGAAGGGGAGCAAACTCCTGTGTTGGACATCACCTCAAGCCCACTAACTGCCTGAGCTTTTGAGTCTTCCCACCTTGTTTTCAGTTCTAGGAGAGGAAAACCAGGGTGTGGCCACACAACAAAAGGCTTGAAAAGAGCACAAATCCTCCACAACGCAGCCACGGAGCTCCTTGTGCCATCCCTGGGAGATGGGCAGCTCCAGGACAGACACACAGATCTTATCTCAGTGCCTGGATCTGTGCTGGTGACCAGAACCACGACTGGCCACTGGGACTCGGGGCACCCCACACACGATTTACAAATCTGATCAATGGGATGTGCAGCCCACAAAGCCGTACTGGCCCACTCCAGCAGCCATGGTCCTACACACCGGCAGCTTAACCACCCCTATCGTCCTGCTCCACTACTGCTTTGTAACCACTTTTTATTAAGTGACTTGTAGATCATGGAGGCCATTTGTCCAACCTCCTGCCCAGCCCCAGGCAGAGAATATCACCCAAGCAGCATCCTCATGTCCTCAACATGTGGCCAATGCAGAGCATCCCTTTGGAGGGCATCCAGCTCTGAGTCAAAAGACCCTTGGAAGTGAGGAGCTTGCAGATCCCAGGGTAGATTCTTCCAGTGACTCATTACTGTGAAGTGCTGGAAATATGTCACTTATTTCCTGCCTGAACTGTCCCAGCTTCAGTTCAGCTCCCACTAGAGCAGAAGGTCTCGACCCATGGTCTGCTGGTTCCCCAGAGCTGCTGCACAACTTCTGAGGGGTTTGCAAACCAGGAGACAGACAAGCAGGGAGAGCTGCAGCTCACCTGGCAGGGTCTGCAGTCCACAGGGGAGGGATGTGCCAGGGGGAAGGCTGCCAGCAAAGAGGAGCTCAAAGGCTTTGTGCTACCTCTCCTCCTCTTCCAGCACAGGGGAATTTTTCCTCCTAGGAAACAGCCTATCACAGACACATCCATCACCAGAACAGACTTCTGCAGAAGAGCTGGTCTCCCTCCATACACCACAACTTCAGGTGAGGGAGGAAGGTTTCAAGAACGTTATTTGCAGATTGTGTTTCCTTCCTCAAAGCAGTTGGTTTTCAACCAGCTGACTCCCAAAGGGCAGGTCTCAGCTGATGGGAGGATCTCCCTGTACCCCCTTTCCTTGTTTCTGACCCCACAGCCCAACACTTGTGCGTGGTTTTCTGACTGATGATAAGTTGACTTTTGCCCCTACAATATTTTAATAAGAACAATTTTGTATTGTCATCAGCATGAGCTGCCATGGCAGCCAGACAAAACAGAGCTCACATTTTCCAGCTCACAGGGATGCCAGCCTGGTTGTCCTCATCCAGAATGAACTGTACAGACAGCTCATAGTCACAGCACCATTCTCTCCTGCTGCCCTTGTGGTGAGACCTTCCTTCTCCCTCTGGTGGCAATGAGGGGGTCCGGAGACCCTCCAAATCCTGCTGACACTACCTACAAGCTGCAGAAGCGTGTACATATGACAGCAACATGTCATGTCCCAGCAGCCAAGTCCCTCCTGGCGTGTGGGACACAATAGTCACCCCAAATGCCATGCTCCATTTGGAAGGAACATCTCTTCCCTACAGCTGATATTTTACTCACTGCTGCTTCTTTCCAAGCCCCAAAAGGAAGCAACCTAAGGCAGCAGTGAAGCTTTCGAGAAGCAGGACGGTAGCTGTCTGCTGGGGATGGAACTCCCTGTAACGGTTTGGGAAGGAGGGAGGAAGCAAAGGCTCCCTTTGTGGTGGGTGTTACAAAGCCAAGGAAGAATTATTGCATGCAGACGTGCAGCAGGGCTGGGAGGAAGACAGAGCATCGTGTCTGCCTGCTCTGGGGGGGCTGATGGGCACAGGAGCAGATATGAACTTTCACCTCAACCCACTCCCCAAGGAACAGCA
>NW_010335874.1:0-676 GCF_000700745.2 Antrostomus carolinensis
CCAGTGTGGATAACCAAACTGGGCGGCTTGGCTCCCAGTATGGATAACCAAACTGGGGGGCTTGGCTCCCAGTATGGATAACCAAACTGGGGGGCTTGGCTCCCAGTATGGATAACCAAACTGGGGGGCTTGGCTCCCAGTGTGGATAACCAAACTGGGGGGCTTGGCTCCCAGTATGGATAACCAAACTGGGGGGCGTGGCTCCCAGTTACCAGCCTCCTCAACCACCCAGCAGCTCAGCTCAGAGGAGAGGAGGGAGATGAAGAGACACAACTGGGTGTGAACAGGAGGGAACTGGGAGGGAACTGGGACACAACCAGCCCTGGAGATGGGATTTGAGCCCATCCCTGAGGTGCCACCATCAGGTCAAGTGTCCCTGCCAAGGTGACAATAGCTCAGGGGGGACACAGAGCCACCCCAGGAGGTGACAGGGTGGTGGTTTGGCAGCTCTCTCCAGTCAGCCTCTGGACAGGATCAGTGCTCTCAGCTCCACATACCCGAAGCCTGACTCGCCAGCACCCTAAAAATACCCCTCTGGGTGTCACAGGCTCCTGGATGTCACCCAGATGGAGCTGGGAGCTGTGGCACCAGCGCTGCAGGGACAGCCTCGTCCCCAGGAGTGAGCACCTGGGGCTCAGCAGCCTGATGGCACAGAGGGAGGGGGCTCCAAATGCTG
>NW_010335875.1:0-14613 GCF_000700745.2 Antrostomus carolinensis
TCCGCCTCGGGTCCTCCCCGCTCTGGTTGTTTTTTATTTCGCTGGTCACTGGACAACGAGGCAAATTTTGTGTGTTCGTTGTGTGTGTGCTGTTAGTTTTGTAGGTAACAGCCCCCGGCCTGTTGGGTGGGGTTTCTGAAGCGACTAACTGAGGTGTGTTGTACAAGAGCCTGCCAGCTAACGCATAGCAAGCTCTCCAGTTTCCGTAAGTGGCAATTCATCGAGCTTCTCATGCTTTGCGAATACACACACAGCTATTTTTCTCAAAAAAAGACAATTTGTACAAAATAATTTTTATCAAGTGAATGTGTGAAGAAGTAGTGTACAAAATGTATGCTTACATTTGGAAACTGAGTATTTATTTTTTCTTTTTTTTCCCTCCTTTTTTTTCTATTTGCCTTATTTTGGTGTCTTTAAAAGTATCTTTGCAAATAATGTTCATGTACATTTAACCATGTTTTAATATTAAATACTATTCTAGCCATATGTGTGGTACCAATGGAATATAGTATGTGGAGTTGTTCTAAAAGTGCTGCTGATGAAGACCTGCTTGCAAATTTACATTCATTACGGAATCAGCTGAGGAAAACTGAAAAAAACCTACAAACTGTAGAGGAAGAGCTTTCCAGGTATAAGTGTGTTTGGGAATGAGAACAGCTGGTCTCTTCTAGTGGAAATATGTCTTATTCAGTATCATGAATTATTGCGAGTAGCTCCTTCTGTGCTTTTCTTTTGAATACTTTTTATGAGGAATTTAAAAAGAATAAAGAAAAAATGAAATAAGAAATAAGAAAAAGAATAAATGAAAAAATGCAACTTTTTACTCTCTCTTTTAGCACTAGTACAAGCGAACCTTATGGCCACTGCCTTGCTGAGGCTGTAGGTTTCACTCTGGAGGACCTTGTTCAGTCTAGTTGCAACTATCAAGGTGTTTCCAACTGCAAGAAGGATGCTGGTAAAATATCTTGCCAGGATTTTCAAAGCAAATATGAAGTAAATATTGCACTTCATTACTTCTTTTTATTACTTTGGTTTTCTATTCTTTGCTGTGTATATGAATATTTTTTTGCTTTTAGGGCTTGGAGTTGATACACTCCAGCCCTGGGCACTTATATTAATGGAGCACTGTTAAACATAATATGATTTAAACACACTCGTTCTGCAGAGTTTCCATTGCTGTATATATTGCTAACATATGCATATGTAAGACTGTGTGTGTATGTGTGTATAGATATATATTAAAAAGCCCTTTTTTATGTCTAGTCTTACTCAGTATCCACATCTTCTTATAAAATTGTGGAAGAAAATGAACATCTTAAGGAGAAGGTGGATGCCCTTCATGAGCAAAATGCATCTTTGACTTCTCAGAACCACTACCTAAAGAACAGAGTGGAAACAATGAATTTTGAATTGATGCAATCAAAAACAAGAGTAAGTATCTTTAGTATATTCATTGAAAAGAAAGAAAAAACCCAAACCCAAAAAACTGCCTCAGTGATCATGACTTCTGAGACTGTAATTCCAAGCAGAAAGTACTATTTTTTGTCTTGTCTCAGTCTATCTAAATCTAATATTTAAACTTTAAAGTTTAGTATTCTCTTTTTTGTAATGTTCAGCTTAATCTTGGAACAGAATAATTTGTAATCTATTTCTCCATGAGCAAAACAACTATATTAATTTTGAATTCTATATATTAGTGTTCCAAAGTTTAATCTAAAGCCAGTAAGTCACAAAATTAAGAATACACAAAGAAAATAGTTCAGTAATGTGTTTAGTGCTGTACATTCACATCTGAGCTGCATTAAGATTAATGTAAATAAAAATGGCACAGTAGTGATTTGTCTAGGAAATGAAAAATGTTGACCTTTCAGGTTGGATTAATATTGCTATTTTGAAAAAGTGAAGGTGAGTTAGAAGGAGATATTTACCTAATAAATCATTACTGATTTAATATACATTTGTAAGTACTTTTTTTTTTTTTTCAGGACAACTGTATTGTATTTGGTTTATATGTAACATTAATAAATCATAGTTATGCTTAATGCTTTTTGTTTGAGAAATGTTATCTCCAAGACAGTACAAATAAGTAGATAAACAAAATGTTTGACTGTCTGGCAATCTGTGGAAAAGCAAGAGACGAGATCAACATATAAAGAGGTCTCTGCTAGACAGCATACCACACGGGAATGGTGCCAGAGAACTTCAAGGACATTAAATGAGCAGAAAATTCGAGGTCAGTTTATGTAGTTGAACAAGCGTCTTCTACAGCAAGGTTGAGAGCACTGTGTCATTCAGTAAGCAGATTGTTCTTATGCATCTCACCTGAACGTATATATGCAAGTGTTAATGAAACCCCAAATATGTTTGTATTTCAGATTTCTTATCTTGAATCGACTTTAGGTACACGATTAGTCAGGATTCCGAAGCTGAAAGAACAGATTGTAAACTTGGAAGCAGAAGTTTCTGCTCAAGATGAAATTCTGAGGTAATAAGTGTACTTTTAAACCAACATTTTATTGTGGTCTGCTTGCTAGTCCAGTCTCTCTTTCACAGTGGCATAATTACTGGTACTGTGTGGGTCATGTAATCTGAGGCTTGAAACTTTCATTTTGGAGCCATATATAGGAGGAGGGAGGTGTTTTATTTTGCACTGAATGTACTTTAAGAAATGGAATAAAAATAATAAAGGCTGGTAAATGAAACCAGTTTATAACGTATGCTAAACATGAATATGCCCTTATAAGTGACTGGAGTGATTGAATGCTACATGACTGTCTATATTCTGTAGTAAACAAGCATATATGTTTTCAGACATGACTGTGCAGCATGTAGCGTAAAGGATTCTTTCTTCATTAATATATTAATTGAGGCAAGTGTCCAAATAAAGGTAGTGTAAAGACTGTCCAGAGGCTGTCAGGAAGACATAACTGACTGTCAGTTTATCTTACAACCTCATGCTATATAATATTCAATTAATATCTCAGTAGTCTGTCTTCACAAAAGAAGCAAAATTACTTATATTTAATTTATAGTTTAGTGTTATTTCCCACATGTGTGTCCTTACCAGTCATACCTATTGCCAGAAAAATGGTGATTTCTATGTTCAGATCCCATAACACAAAGTCAGCCATCTGGGTCTTTGGCAGTTGTGACACTTGATGCCTATTGGTGAGGTCTGGGCACCACTCCATCCTGCAGGCATACTCCTGGGTAGTCTGGAGAATATGGATGTTCCAAACCTAATTTTGAGGGTTGCAGCATGTTTGACTAGAACTTCTCAAATTTCATGTGCAGAAAAGAACATTAAAAAAATCTAGTTTCTTTACAAAAAAGTTTTTATTTTTTAATTATGTTTTGTTTATTTCCTAGAGATGCAGAAGATAAACTAGTTCAAAGCCAGAAAACAGGGATGGAAAGAGAAAACATGTTGCAAAGATATAAAAAGGACTATAAAAATCTAAAAATGGAGTTAATTGAACGAAGCAAGCAAGGAAAGAGGTAACTAAGTAATTCTAATAAATTGAATACAAAATAATAACTCCTAAGTTTATTTCCATTAGCAGGTGTTTACTTTGTGGAATTAAATTATTTCTCTGCTGTGGTGGTTGCACTTGGTTAGCAGCCAACACAGCCGTTCACTCTCTCCCAGGGGACAGGGGAGAGAACTAGGGGCAAGGGTAAGGAGACTCATAGGTTGAGATAAGAACAATTTAATAACTGAAATAAAATAAAACTCAGAGTAATAGTGATATTAAAATAATAGTGATAATAACAGTAATAAAATATGCAATTGGGTGATACCCAGTGCAACTGCTCACCACCTGCCGACCAAGCCCGGCCCGTTCCCAGATAACGATCCCAGAGGAGCGACAATCCTGAACCGAAACCACAATCTGGGAAAAGTGAGAGCCCGAGCGAAAGCCAGAGAGAACCAAAAGAGGAAGAGCCCCTCACTAATATACTGGACATGACAGGATATGATATGGAACATCCCACTGGCACATCCAAATGCCAATTTAGCTTATTAATTTAAATATTCCTGGCCCCTTAGATCTTGCACTTGTAGACTAACAGAACACAAAGTCCTTCACTTCCAGTGACAAAAATGCAAACACTGGTGTGTTATCAGTGTTTCTCTCATAACAAATCCCAGGCTGAAACCAAAATACAGTGCTATTCTAGCTACTAAAAGTAAACCTAGCTCTGTCGCAGCTAAGAGCCAGGACACTGCTTTAAGGATGTTATTTAAAAAAAAAAATGGGGAAATTCCATGTGAAGATCCTAATTATTTAAATAGGCACTTGTAAAATCTTGGAATTTGCTGGTAGTTGCAGGCTGATACTGTACACTAGTAACCAGTTTATCACCTGTTTTTTCCCTTCTGAATAGATGTTCTGCAGTGGAGAGCTGAAATGTATCCAGAATATATTTTTCCTGAATTATTTTTTACTTTGTCTTGCAAGAACTCACAGCGTAGGCTCAGTACTTAGTGTTCAACAGTACCGAGTGCTGTATTTTTAGGCTTGTTGTGAGGAAAGTGATAGAAGCACAACTTAATTTTTATGTTATCCTTAATCTTACCTGTCTATATGGTACTGCTGGAAAGGGTACTGTAATTCCATCCCAATCCCCATTTCCCTTTCCTGTCACCTCTTTTAGCCTAGTGGTTGTGTGGCTGCTGGGAGGGTTAGGTAATTTCTTTTGACTGTTGGAAATTACCATATACAATCCTATCACTTCCAAAATGTAATTTTAAAGAAATGAGAGAAATAAATAAGAAGGTTCCTACCTGCCCAGTTCATTTAACTGTATTATCTAGGGCAAAGATTAACTGAATTAATGACTTAGGAAAGCATTTCTTGAGCCTTTGAATGCAAAACCCTTGTTTGACTTGTGTATCTACCCATGAAATTATCTCTGACCTTCCTATAGCTAGACAAATGGAAATACTGTGGGGCTTGTGCTACTGATGAAGAAATGTGTTGATTTATGTTCACTGTTCATTCAGAGCATGTAGGGTTGGAACTAGCTGTACTTAGTTACCACCTGCAAATGTAAATATTTTGGTACTTTAGAAAAACAGAACTTCTGACGGGTGTTAAAGGCAACGTACAGTGTTAGTATTAGTATTAACAATTATTACATTTTGCTTTTAATCAGTAATTACAACCACTTACTATTCTTTGGCCAAGCAAACTGAAGTGCTTTAGACTAACCCTGTTTTGTTTGTTATTCTGAAATCCCTTTATCCCCTTCCCTGAATACTTTTGCCATCTCCAAGAGGGCAGTGGTCCTCAGACTGAGGAACACCGATCTGAGGGTAGGCTGTTCTTAGATGAGGCACTTGCCCTGTCCTCACAGTTCCCTTAGTAGAAGAGAAACAAATGTTATTGAGCAGTGGTAGTTTTTGTGTGCCTGTGTTGGGTGTCCTGAACAGACGGCATACCTGAGCTGTCCTGAGGTGACTGTTCCAGCCTCTTCCCTAGTGAATAATGATAGGGGAAAGTAAAGAAGGGGCAGGGGTGCAGAGCAATAGAGTGAAGTAGTAGGCAGGCTGGGTTGCTATTTTGAACAGTTGCTCACCTGATACCATCCCAGTCTCAGCTTCCTTTCCTATTATTGATGCCATCTCTCCAGTATCCTCCAAATAATTTATCCTTTGATCAGTTCCTGTCACTCTCACCATAATTCCATCACAAGAGCTCCCTTCAGTATCAAAATCTTTTCTGTTCCTCTTAAGCAGTTTGAATTTTAAGGAGTAGTGCTATCTTCTGCTTCCTTATACATTCCTATCCTTATCCTTCCATGCTACCCCAGTCCCTAAACCAGTCTTTAAGGGCCAGGAGGATTATTTGAATCAAACTCTTCTTGAAGGGGATTCAAAACTATTTATTTATACATTTTTAGTCTTACTAGAATTTTGTTTAGGTTAATATGTAAAAATGATATTTAAAATTCATTTATGCTTCATGTGAAACTTTTCTTATCCAGAGCTTGGAAAGTTGGAAGAGGAAGGGAAGATACCTGGAGCAATTAATTTAGTAATTGTTTTCAGTAACTGGAAGAGATACATAGTGACTGAAATTTGTGATTTTTAAGGTTGTTATGCTTCTTTGCAGAGCAGAACAGCAAAGAAATGAAGCTTTGTTGAATGCAGAGGAGCTGACAAGAGCTTTCGAAAAGTATAAAGAGGAAATAACTGAAAAATTAGAAAAGGTAAGGGATTTTTCTTCACTTGTTTTTGCCGTGCTATTATGACTTTGCTTCTTCCAGTAAGCTAGGCAGCAATCAGCAATGGGTTCACCAGGGGGTCAGTTGTTTCTGCTTGTTGGTGGGAAAGTTCTATGTGGTGATAACTTCAGTTTTCCAGTTTTAAACAGTCTGGACAGTCTGCATCTTTGAGGTATCCTACCACTGCTGCTGTTTCTTCTGTCTCTCGCTTGCTAGATGGGAATTTTACATTTTAAAAGTATATGATCTTTTTAAAAGAACTCTTTTGACTCCATCTGTCTAACCTGTTCAATGAAACATGAGCTAGGGAAGAGCTAAGAAGAAAATGAAGTCATTTCCCAGAGTTCCAGTAGTCAAAATTTTTAATACTTCCTGCCTTGTGGGAGGAGAAAATACAGGCCTAAGACAGCTCTCATAGACAATTTTTATTTGATTAGACTTCTTTCCTTGTGTAAGGAGATTGCCAACCACAAATATACTCTAAAATATTAAACCAAAATAATGTTACATTTTTTTCCCCAAATAACAGGAAAAAAGAAAACTTCTTTGCCCCTCTCCTTTTCTTCACAACAGTGAGCAACAGAATTATCTACGGGCTTACCAGAAAGAAAAAAAGAAACAGCATAGTGTTTATAGTATTCTTTTAAAAAAGCCTGTTGGCCGTGGAAGCTCACATTATTGTTGTACAGTAACAAAAAAAATTGCTTTTTAAGGTTAAAGCTGAAGAAGTAGTCTTGCGAAAACGTTTAAATAATTGTGAAAAAGAAAAAGAGATGTTGACTGAAAAGTGTGTCAGCTACAGAAAGGATCTAGACCTCCTAGAAGAGCAATTAAGGTAACACAAAAGCTTTTAAAAATCTCTGTACAGTTATTTGAGAAGAAATTACACATAATAACAGTCACTGTCAATGTGCTGCTCAATTCACGTAGTTCAAACCAAATCGGGACCAGCATCAATGAACACTTAGGATCAGTATCAGCAATATAACAGACAAGCAATAATATTAAACAGGTAAAAAATGTTAGCATACACTTACACATTTCTAAATTATTTTCTATAACCAATCCTTAAAAGTTCTAATCTCAAATGCTACCACATATTTCCAGTAACAAGAAACATCCTGTCAAGCCTTCTGGGAGCACAGGTTCCCTTGGTCGCACACTGCATCTGTGGGAGATGTGGGTGCTCTGGCTTTGTGTATGCCTGTTCTGCTGCCTGCAGTGCCGGTGAGAAGCCACCCTATGACTTCACTTACACCACCCAGTGTGAGTCCCTGCTTACTGCACACCATGTCGTTAGTCCCTAGCTAGAATGAAGGATGCTTTTGGCAGGCAATGCGGAGGCTGCACTCAGGCCTGAACGGAGGTTGAGATGCTGGCTGCAACTTCTGGCAGTGTCAAACCAGGTTTGGACTGCTACTCTGTTTCCACTCCAAAGTCCTTTTCCCTCTGTTACAAATTTTTCTCCTCCTTATATGTTTCTTTTCAAGCTGAACTGCCCTTTGTTTCAGAAGTCTTTTGGTAATTCCCTCATTACTTTAATGAGAGATGACAGCCATCAGCTGTTTGTCTTTAACATTATTAGGTTTAGACAAACACCTTCTCAGACAGTTTTGGGGATCCCATTCACAGGCGCTGTCCATGCTCACGCTCCTGTCTTCACAATTGTTCTTTAGGCCATTTTGGCAAGCGTGGGCAGCATGTGAGCGCTCTTAGACTAGCTTGAGCCTGATAAATGGCTTTCTGCTGCTGATGGGGTTCTTTCCTCTAGACTGCCCTCTTTTCTTTGCTAACTTGCACTGGGTTTGGCATTCATCAGGACCTTTGCTGAGCTAATCCAGTTTGCTAAATCAACAGGTACCTGAAAGGTAAATAATTTGTGATGGACTAAAAATACAACTGGCTCACTGTACAGTCAGATATGAGGGGAGAGAAGAAATAGGACCCCTCCCTCTCTTGTTAGTAGCAGAATTCGAGACTAGCTCAGTTTTAGTATGTTATCTTCATCCATTGTGATTTTAGGTATCATTGTATAGTTATTTTATAATTTTCTTAAATTTCCTTAGCTTCAGCACAGTTAAAGCCTCCTTGATCTCTTTCCTACCAGTGACTCCTGATAGTGCTTAAAACTTTAATAAGTTGCTTAAGCACAAGTAGTAGTTTATTCTCTCCTTTTGTTTGTTGATAGCAATTTGCATCTTGGTCCTTAGTAACAGTGAAACCTTAGTAAAGCAGTGAAAACTTTTGTCCTTTGTGTAGAGCTAATCCTAGATTTTGAGAAGGAGGAAACTAGTAAAATGGTATAGTTAGGGCATATTCTTCTCGTACGTTTAGTAATTAAAATCCTCTGTGTTGAGCTATTCCTTTTAAATTCCTTTGCTTTTTTAGGCAAATAAAGGAAGAGAATCGTAGCACAAAAGAAGAAATTAAGACTCTAGAGGCAAAGAACACTGAAATGGTATCAATGCTGACCCAGTCTGATCAGAAGATCATTGAACTTGAGAGTGAACGTAGTGAAAAAGAAATAGTACTTAAAGAAAAAAATGCTCTAATAAGTGAAAATGCAGAGCTGAGAGCACTTACTGCACAGCAACATAACCACTTGAAATTATGCTGTCAAGAAATTGAAGATTTGAGGGAAGAGCTCAACATACTAGAAACTATTATTTCCCAGTTGTCTCCAAGTACATCTGAAGAGGTACAGTAACTGATACATCCTTAAACATTGTATTATATGTCTTAAACAGTTCTGACATTGCATGTAAATCCTGTGATGGTCTTGAGAAGTAATCTGAGTAAAATATCTTTGATTTTCAAGATGCATGGATGACATGTTTTCTTAATTTAAATATTTAACTTTGTCTTCTCATTCAAGAACAAGGAGTAGGTGCTTTGGAAATGATTAATTAGCAAGCATTTAAAATTACACTTTCTGTTCCTCTCTTCTATGTATTGATTCTTCAGATGTATGTATATTCTCTAAAACATGAGGATGTCCTATTATGTGGCACAGAGGTTCTTCTCAGTAGAACAGTATGACATTTCCTGTATGGCAGACACATTGTGTCACGCAGCCAAAGTCAATGTGTCAGTCTCAGAAATGGAGAAGTTAGAACAGGAGAGGTGTTTGTAGGAAGTTTTTTTTACTAGGAAAGAGAGGGCACAACTTCTGTGACTGCAAATGAACATTTGTTTTACCAGGATGAACCCTGGCTTATGAGCCTGAGGCTTGTGCTGGTGAAGTTTATCACTAGACTGACTGTGATTGGGAGACTCGTGAAAAAACACAAAATTGTGAACTCACTGGGGTTACTGGAGGAACTGTTTGGGAAGGCAGGAAGGGCTAGAGAGACTTATGAGGTCAGGAGTACAGATTGTGTCAGATCTTTATTTTTGAAGTATAAACGTGAGTAGCTGTAATGAAAACAAAATCAAATGATGCATTCTGTACAATTTTGGAATTGCCAAAGTGACCTCTGCTGAAGAGAATATACTAGTTTTGTATAAAAATTATGTTTTGTTCTATTGTGACCGTAGACATTTATTTGGAAGAGCCTTAAAAATTGTTTTAGGGCCCTTTTTGGAAAATACGATTAAATTTTATGGAAAAAATTTAGATTATTCTAATAATTTAATGAAATATTCAGAAGCCCTCTGTAACTTGAGGGGAAAAAAGGGTATTAAGTGCAGTCATCAATATCTGAAAGCAAGCATGATGTGAGAAGTTCAAAACATGGAATTACTGATAGTATCTCCAGTTATTTAATTTTTCACAGCATAAATGTCCATGCTTTAGTACCTGTACAAAAAGACCTAAAGGAATGGTCTCAGTTTCAGAGGACCTATAATTTATACTAATGTGAGACAAACCTGCAGTGCTCTGCAAGCACTTACTTTGGAGAATAATTTTAATGATCAAGTTGTCCAAACTTTTAACATCCTGGTGTATGTGTCTTAAAATTCATATGCTAATATAGCACATAAATTAATCATGCTGTGAAGCAATAAAAAGTCGATTTTGCATTGATCTTTTTCCTTTAACTTTTAGTTTAAATGGCACCACTTGAAACACCAGCTCTCCAGTTCTTCAACAAAAGCAGCTCTCTCTGAATCTGGTTGTGAGTCAAATAAAGCTTTGATTGCAGACCTAAGGTATAACTTTCTCATTACTGAATTATGGCAAGAATAGGCAGATAATAAGGTGGTGTTAGAACTAGCATGTAGAAAGAATATTAAATAATTGTCTCCTCCTTTATAATAGCATTAAATTGGCAATGCAAGAAGCAGTAATTCAAAAGCCTTGTGCAAACTTAACTATCTATACTGGAGCTGAGGATCTTTCTAATGATAATGATGGACAAGAAAATAGCAGGTTATGTGGCCTGGAAACGGAACCTGTCAAACTGGCCAGAAGTCAAGGAGGTAAGCTTACCGAAATAGCTATGCAGTTCTGTCTGATTAATCCACACAATAGGAATTTTTCGGTGGGGTTTAAATTGTTTTTATAGTGTTTTTAAATATATCTCTGTGAACTAACCAGTATGGTTTGGTTGAACAGGGAGTATTTTGCCACCTTGGAATTCTGGAAATTGCCATGTTCTCCAGGCACAATATTCTTCTTTCTCTTGCTAGTTAAGTTACTTGTTCATCAATATCCAAGCTACGAGTTGTGTTAAAATAGAGCCATGTATTTTTTCTTCAGGCAGTTACGCTAAGGGCTCCATATTTTCTTTGGTTCTTTTCTCTGTATCCTGCTGTTGCAGAATTTCTGCAATCGATACTGCAATTACTATTAGGACTGCTCCATGAAATAACTTTAGAGGACCTATATAATGATGCTGTCTTCAATTTTTTTGTCTGTTTGTCAGGGTTTTTTTTATTTGCTTTCATAAGCTGCAGTGTTCAGTTACATTATGGGGAAAAAATAAACAGAATTATTGTTTCAGAATACTATATATGTTAGTTTAATATGCTGTTATTAAATCATATTTCTCCTCTCTTTGGTTTGTGTGATTATTTGCTGGAGTGCTGGTTTGTGTCTTCTTTTGTAAATTAATCTTAAATTTATTTTTTCTACTTGGAGAGAGGAGAAAATGTCAACAGTTGGAACTTATCAGCAAACAATTTGAAAAGGAGAAGCAAAGATTCCAGAAAGAGATAGAAGAGTTGCGCACTAAACTGACAAAAGCAGATGATGACAATTCTTCTTTGAAGACCAGCATGGCTCAGAGAGCCAGACAGTTTCAAATCATACAGGAAGACCTATTGAAGAAGGCTTCAAAAACTAGTAGCTTAGAGAGAGAAGTAAGTTCTTAACAGCACTGAAAAAATACGTCACTTTTTGTTTAGTTCAGTAATCAAAGATAGCCAAGACAATAGTTATGGAAAAACTGCAGTTGCCACATTAACTTCGAAATCTGGCTTATTTAAGAAAAAGTTGAAATAAACTTTTGAGCAAGCAGAAGAACTTAAAGATAGCAACCTTAATTTTTTTAGCTGTCAGAAATCTTGTTTTAAAGATGATGTAGTTAGTAAGCTTTACTACTACTATATTGATTTGTTATATGGAAAGTGTGCACAGTCTTATTGCTTTGTTATGGTTGAATTAATATGTAATCTTAAGAAATAGATGTTGGAGGAACAGTTGTATTTTTTTTCTCATTAAATGTTACTAGAGATTAACATTGTTACTGGAGAGTCACGAAAGAAATTAAGCTTCAGCTAGCTCTTAGCTGGTTGAATAAATTAAAATGCTAATGTTTACATTCTGGTGCTAATACCTTTATAGAATTCGAGCATAATGGGATTTGCAGTATTTCCTAATAATGGCCATAAATGTTATACATCTGTAATAGCTAATTAACTCATGTCACTGAAAATTATCACAAATTGCATAAATTTGAGGTAGGATGTCCTGAATTCTTCTCTGTAAGTAATAACGTTTAATAGATCATACAAAAATAAACAAACAATGAAATAATTAATTAAAAATACTAGGAAATAGTAGTAGCTAAAATGGAATTAATGGTAAGAAAGTGTATACAAATACTTGAATAAACCCAAACCAGTTGTCTTCATGCTGTTTTGTGCCATATTTAATTTCAGATAACAAAGAAATCTTCTCAACTTTCTGCACTTGAGAAACAGTTGGAAGAAAAGACTACTGCTTATTCCACTGCTGCAGCAAGAAATACTGAGTTGGAACAGGAACTCATGGTAAAATGTTCTCAGTGAGAAACTACTTTTATGTAAAAGGACATAAATGGAGATTAAAGTTTAAGTCAAAACAGTGTTATTCCACATATTCAAAATGGATAGACTTTCAGATCTGCTAAACAATCTGTGCAGTTTTTAGACAGGGCTGTTTTTAAAAACTGAATCTTGCTTCAAATAACATTTTTTTCCCTGCTTTTGAATATGGTAAGTTATTAATGGACATGTTACTTTTTCTTTGTGATGATATGTGCAATGAAAATCTGGTCCTCTTGAAATATTGGAGTGTTGCCATTTGTTTCAGTGAAATACATGTAGAGCTGGGAATAAAAAAAGTCTTCTAAATAGTAATAAGTGAAGAAGGTGATCCAGCACTTGGAGCAGTGTAAATTTCAGTCTGGGTATTGTTATACAAACTCTTCTAGTTTTGGGAAAGGGTCTAAGGTTGCCTGAAAAGGAAACTATTTCTGTGGTCCCTTTCCAATGGAAAGGTGTATTTTAAAGATTCCATCTTTTTGTCTTTGTCAGAAGTTCCTTGCTCCTGTTGCTATAATCTGTGCCAGTAGTCCACCTTGGCAGACACCTTGTCTCTGTGTAGTGGCTGCATTTAGTGGCATTCTATACCTATGTTATAGTGTGACATCCTTCAAGATGAAACATGCTGTGTATAACTTCAGTATTTTCTGTGTTTTATGAAATCGAGGAATTTGATCATCAAATGAAACACTATTTAATATCACAGCTAAATACTTTTATTAAGTCTTTTTTGTTGGTGCTGTTTCCCAGGGAAAAAACAGGCGCATTCATGACTTGGAAACAACTATCAGTGAAGAACAGGAGCAAATAACTTCTGCTTTTGAAAAAGCAAAGTTGGTTCACTTTGAGCAGCACAAAGAGATGGAGAAACAGATTGAACTAGTAAGACCTTCCTTGTATGCTAGTATGTATGAGTGATATACTTGGTAACTTTCTTCCTATATTAATTGCTTTCTTTTTAGTAATTCTGAGGCAGATGTCCAATGAAAAGTTACACTAAAATGTTAAATCTTCTACCTACCTTTCTTGATTTTAGTTCATTTTCCATCTAATACAATCTCATGATTTCCCTCTGAGATATTCTATCCTCTTTTCTGCTCAACTGGAGAGAAATAGGGACTTGGGAAGAATACTGTTGTTCTTCGCTCCAAACACCTAGGGGGGAAAAAAAAAGTATAGCTTTTTTTCTGCTGGAGTTAAACCATGACAGCTTCTAACAATATTCTCTCATTTGCTGAACCTCTGCCAGCCTGAGCCTTATGACCATCTGTGTTCAGGGAGAACTGTCGGTAGGTTTCTCAGTCTTTAGAGAAGAATTCTGTTGCTTCGTGTAATTGTGCCTATTTCTAGCTGTTTAAGAAGCTTATAATCTTTTACAAAAGAACATATGCATGTCTTACTGTCTTGGCTGATGACACATTTAGACTCTGCCTGCCCTCATTCTCTTGATTCTCCCATTGCTTTGAAATATTAAGCATTTGTGATTGCTTGATATTTTTAAGACTGTGCAATACTGCTGATATTAGGAATGTATTTACTTTTCATTCTTAAGGTGGTGGGTGAATAGAAATGGATGATATATCTAGGTGCACAAATTCTCTAAAAAAGCTTATTAAAATAATAAACCATGAATTACTTATGGACAGCTTCAGACACAGCTGGAGAAAAAACATCAAGAATTCATTGAACAAGATAAAATAATATCTATTTTGCAACAAGATGTTATACACAAACAGCATCACATAGAATCATTGGATGGGCTGCTGATAGAAAGCAGAGAGGTAAGGTTGGCTTGTGACTTTCTTTAAATACAAATCAAACTAAGTGACTAATAATGTTGAAAAGCATAGCCATAAACACATGGGAAAAGAGGAGAAAATGAAAGATGCTTATGTTTTTGCTTCTTAATTGTCTGAATAATTGACTGAATCTTGTGTAGTCCCCAGCTACTGCTACTATACATTGCACAAACTTTAATGACCTTTCATTATTTTCTGTCTTAGCATTCTATTTATGCCTCTGGTTTGCCCCGTGGGCAAAAAGAGCTGGTTAAAGAAGAATTGCATGTATTCTGCACTAGGTAGAAAACCAAGAATGTCCTATTATGGCAATGTTTTATTCCTTTTAATTATT
>NW_010335875.1:14636-36535 GCF_000700745.2 Antrostomus carolinensis
CCAAATTCACTTCAGAATATGATGTACACAAATACAGTATACAAGCAATTGTGTTTTAAATACACTGATCTTTTTTTTTTCTTTTCTGATTCTTAGTATAAGATTTTATTAGTTAAATTATTGTTACTATATTTACATTTTGTTCTCTGGAATAAAAATGTGTACGAACAGGAAATGGAAAATCAAAATGTCAAAAAAGATCAAGGATTGAAGATCCTGAAAAGTCAGTTAACAGAAGAAGAAAGCAAAGTTAGTAAGCTCTTTGTAATTTTTAATTAATAGTTTTGAAGTTTGCAATAATGGTGTATTTCCTTTTATCCTCTATAGAAAAACTATATAAGGCTGCTTTGTAGAAATTTCTCTCACATAAGTATTTCAGAAGTCATTAACCTTTAAGTCTTTCCTTTTTTTTTAATTAAAAGTAATATGATGAAACCTGCAGTAAGAGATTATGCAATCCATAACTGCTTTAAAAAATTACTATGGTTACAAATAGGGCAGATTTGTGCTTGGTGTACTCTTAAAGTAAAACGTTGTCTAACAAAGATAATATTATGTAGGTTTTAGCTCTAGATAGGACATATATTTTAGACATATGTGGTATTATAATATTGGTCATGTTTTTAGCTATGTTTAGCTCTTCCTAGTGTTTTCCTGATAAATATTTTTCCATGCAGCACTTGCAACAGTATTTTAATAAACCATTTATTAGAGATTACTCAAATCCAAACTGATAGTAAAAGGGTAAAATAGATTAACCGTGGTGACATTGCTAAAAGTTTTTTTTTCTTTCTCTTTTGGTAGAATTCAGGCACTCAGTGCAGAAAGGAAAAAAATGCTCTTAAATAGCTTTCTGAGAGGAATTGTATTAAGACCTGAATGTTATTTTTGAAAAAGACTTGTCACAACTCACATATGATCATTCTAAATTTATTTGTACAATTTTATATGTAGTAAAATAGATTGATAATTTGGTATTGGGCATATATTTGCTTTTAAATTCTAGCTACTGACAAATACTGGAATATCTTCTGGTAACTGATATAGTCTTATCTGATTTAAACAGTCTAAAGTATTGTAATTTTAATTTAACAAGTAATCTTGATTTCTGAATATTATTTCAGTCTTAAAGTTTATAATAATTTTCCATACCTGTTTTTGTACTCTTAAGATAAAAATGGAACTTTTCAGACATTTTACACAGATATTTTTTAACACTTTTTTTAGACTAGTTTATAAAATCCATGCCATGCAATTTTCAGTAGTCTGTTACATTCAACTAGGTGAGACAACTTGAGTCAGCACTAGAGATATGTAAGAAAGAAGTTGCGCTGTATTTGAGTCAGTCACAAGAAAATAAGGAGATGTTTGAAAATCAGCTCAAAAAAAAATCTGAAGAGGTAACAATTTGTTTTAATAACTCTTCTGTATTACAGGGAACCTGTATTATGAATTATTTAATCTAAAAGTTTGTCTGTGAAATAAGAGACAAAACATTTGCAGCACTAACTGTGAATGGGAAGTAAGCTAGGAAAAGACTACATTTTGTGAGGCTGAAGGGGAAAATCATAACTAAGAAACACTGGATAAACTTAGGGGAAAGAAGTACGAAGATAAATTAATTGTTGAAAGAAGTAACAAAATCAGAATTAAGTGAAAGAAAGCATTGTCTTGTGAAAAAATGGAGAGAGTGCAATTGCAATATAAGCTTAGGTGCACGTGTTGATTTATGTTTCAGGTATCTTAATGGGGAAGTAGTCCTGAGCATAAGAAAATTTTTACTTCAAGCCCCTGAATTTTATCATACTTTCCATTACTAAGGAAAGCAAGAAAATGATAAGTTTAAGTATTATTGGTATGGATTTTTATTTGTGGGGATGCCTAACCACATGATCTAATTATCATAGTAGGCTGTTCGTGTCAGTGCTGCCCTACCTGCTGAGAGGCTTTAGTCAACCAGAGATTCCTAGACCCTCTGCAGCAGTAACTGGATAGAAATCTGTGGTCTGTTTTATGCATAAGCCTGTGATATTTACTGCTGCTTTCTAAACCCTAAATCTGTTGTTCTTATACTGCATATGAAGAGATTAGATGCTGTGTGAAATTCAAGGGTAGCAAGTGAGGCTTTGTAATTGTGACCATGTTTTCATAAGTAAGTGACAGAGTCACTACTTCCACTTTGGGGTGAGCAGTTAGGGATTTTTTATTATTATTTTTTCTGCTCTCTCCCCGCAAGAAAATTCTTGGCATTCATCACTAGAAATCAGACCATTCAACATGTGACAAATTAGGCACTCGGAAATCCTGGTTTTTATTGGAATGACTGTTATATTGTCATATAGAGGCAGGAAGAAATAAAGGGGAGGACTGAGAACAAAATCTCAAGGGGAAAACAAGGACTTCCTGGGAAATAAGAGTGACAGAAAGGAAAGTAGTTCAGTAATTTAGAAATGAATTTCTAGAAATGTTGTTATATGTGTTTTTAAAATATTGACCATTTTAGGTATATTTAGAAAGCAATAAGTCAAAAACTGGGACGGATAAGTTACTTCTTTCCTCACTTTATAAATCAATTTATAAGGGATGAAGTGTGATTCTTTACTCATTAAGAATGAAGAGAATAGCTGATGCAAGTGCAAATAAATATGTTTTGTTGTAATGAAAAATAATTGTGTTTCCAGGTTTGTTATTTACAAAAAGAAATAAAACTAAAAGATCAGAATATTCAGGACACAAATGAACAAAATATTCTCCTACAACAAACTTTGCATCATCAGCAGCACATGTTACAGCAAGAAACTATTAGAAATGGGGAGCTGGAAGATAATCAAATTAAACTTGAAAAACAGGTACGGTATGGTGAGAAGTGTCTACATAAAGACAGATAATTAAATGCTTTTATATATATTTTTGTAATACCTTTAAATTCTGAATATTTCTTTGATAACTAAGTTGATAGTTATTATTTTAGATATATTTAAAATAAAAAGTTTAGTGGTTTGTTTTGTCTTAAACCAGGTTCTGTGTGATCAGAAACTCTAGCTAGCATTAGAGTGGCTAAGTACTTGGAAAATCAAACCTAGACTGCAATTAAGGAGAGTTGTATTGAAATTCAGAAAGTTAAATGTTATGTTCACTAGAAACCATTTCTCTTTCAAATGTGACTGCAAAGTTCTAGTCTTAAATTATATACAATTTTAGACTATAAAGAAATAAGTTGTGTTAAAACTCTTGCTATGTGATTTGCAAGGCAAGGGTATATTTCTTTAGTATGTAATTAAAAAGTACCAACACTTTGAAAATACCATTTTAAATAGGTGTCCAGTTTGGAAAAGGAGCTTCAGAAGCAGAAAGCATATGCAGAAGATGAGTTGAGAAAGATAGAGGAGAAACTTCACCTAGCTGCTCAGGAAGCAGATTTTAAAAGACAGGAGGTGGATAAACTTAATAGTACAATCAGGTAGGTTTGGAATAACTGAGAGGTTATAACTCTGCAGATAGATATATCAGTAAAAGATTGCTCTCTGAAATGGTATTCAGCCATGTAGTCATACAGTTCAGCCTCTCTATGAGTATAGACTGAAATCAGAAGGGAATTTTCTAACTGGCAGAGACACAAGTTTCTGGAACAGTCTTCCAATGGAATTAATGTGCGTCCCAGCAACCTATTTAGCCTTAAGAAGGCACTTCATAATGGAATTCAATTAATAAATATATCAAGTTGTTTGTAATTCTAGATAGTAGATTCTAGGAGAGCTTGGTAGTCTTAAAGGCTATGTTTTTGATTGCAGGAAAAGCCTTCTTAACATGACTTTTTAATTCCTATTTTATTCACAAATGCTTGTCATCTTAGAGCATGTAAGGACATACATATGTTGCGTTTGTTATTGCAAGGTTCATTTTGTTCTGGTTGCTTCTATTTAGACAAATGAAACTGGAGATGGATCAGCACAAGAATGAACTTACTGGTATGGAAAAAGAAGTAGTGCAATTAAAACTAGATGGTGAAAACAAAGCAATGCAGATAAATCAGTTGGATATTACTTTGGAAGAAGCACGATCAGAGCTCAGTGAAAAGGCAAATGAGGGTAATTTTGCTATTTTGTTTTTCAGGCTTCCTTTCATTATACTATTTCTCTGTATGTATTAGATTAGACGTTTTTCCTTTTTCTCCTGTTTTTTAATCAAGCACATGAGAGTCAAAATACGGTAATTTTTTAAAATGTGTTGGTAATTCCATAGTTAAAAAAAAAAGCTACCCCCCCCGCCCCCCAAACAACGTGCCCCCTAAACCCCAAAAAACAACTTTTTTTTTTAATGTACCTTTGCAAATTTTCACTTTTGTGGTATGTACCTTTACCCCAGGTGAAATGAATAAGTATTTTTCCCTGTAAATTGGTAATGCAGATTCTTAATGTGTAACCAAACAAGACACATAGATTTAATAAAGACATACCCTATTCACAAAAATTCAGCTCTTTATAACAAACAGAAAACCCCATGTCTATGGAAATACCAAACTTTCCAACCCCTCCTCCTCCATTTAATTTAATTTTACCTTTCTTTTAAACCTGAGTCTTACTAGCGATTCTGCTTGCATTTTTCATAGCACTATATATTCAATTACTGTGTCATCTCTGTACTTTCTCCTTGGCCAAATGTTTTTAGATACATCCTCATATTTCAAGTCAGTTATAGATTGTGAGCTGAATAAAAACAGCAAAGACTTAGATGCCATTAAAATGTTGTTGTATAACCTCATAAGTCACTGTTTTTCTAAAATTCTTATACTGAAAATTGATTATGACCACAGGTGCTCATAGGCGGCAGTGTTGCATAAAGACCCTGACTTACTGATGATTAAACACTGTTTTGTGTTGTGTGTGTGTAAAATAGTGAATGATTTAGAAGACAAGCTGCTTCGAAGCGAGACTTGCCACAGGGAAGCCTTGCAGAAAATAGTAGAACTAGAATCTGCATTACAGAAAGCCCATGGAGAATTAAAAATCACTTTAACACAGCTTCAGGACTTGCAAGATGCATTACAGAATGCACAGTCCTCTCTGGAGGAGAAGCACGTTGCTATCATGGATCTAACAACTGAGCTGAGGTAAACTAATACCTTTTCCGTCACGAAAACTTAGTTGTGTTGGTTTTTCCTGAGGAACAGCAAATAGTTTGGATGGTCTTTTTTTATATTCTTAGCCACAGTCTGTAATTTTTAAGTGGTTTCTGACTGTAAGATAACTTTATACAGTAGCTCCTCAGCTCACTTTTAATTTCTAAAAGTGGTGCTGAATTATTTTTTGGGAATTCTGTTTTAAAATCTGCTAAAATTATTTTCTGAATCCCAAAGCTGTGAAATAGTTATAAGAGGAATTACTTTCTTTTATAGTGAAATTGTCCAGTTTCCTTGCTAACTATAAATTAACAATACTTTCTTCTGTACTGTTCTTTTTTTAAGAACATGTTTTCCTGATAACCAGTTACATAACCGGAATAATGAAGTTTTTGGGAAATCTCCACCTGGAATATAGTTAACAGAATTATTCCACTTGAGTTTGTTTCTTTGCAATCAATTAGTTAATTCACATTTTAGAGTAATTTGGCTTTGAGTAAGTAACAGATCTCATGATTTTCAAGCTAGATACTTGAAGCTAAGCAACTGAATGTGCATTAAGCAATTAAACATATGAGAATTTCAGGTATTGCAAGGGAGAAATTGAAGAAAAAAACCAAGAACTCCTTGACATGGACCAAGCATTGAAAGAAAGGAATTGGGAACTGAAACAAAGAGCAGCTCAGGTCAGATAATTTTAAGTATGTTACTGACAATTCTTCCTGTTATGTAGTAGATAACTTATAAAAAGCCTGCGAGGTTTAATTGCCTTCACATACTGTTCCAAACTGTATTGTTAATATAGCCACAGAAACCAGCTGCATGTTACCGAAGCCTTATGGTACCAGGAAAATCAGGTTGTGCTCCCCTATAAGGGGCCACGGATTACTGGTTTGAGAAAACAGAAGCTTCGTGCAAACCTATCCCATAATTCTTCCTTAGTGATGAAGTTACAGGACAACTGTTGTCATCTTGATGTTTGATAAAACAAAAGAAAGATCTGCACTGAGGCGTGCTTGGAGACGATAGATTCCTTTCCTTGTTTGAACCAGAGCATATTTGATTAGCTCTAAAGCAGCCTCCAAATTCAGAACAATATATTTGTTGGGAATAATTTTCTGTAGCTCACTTGAAATATTTTCAGTGTTTTGGTCTGGCTTCAGGATTTGATACCCATCATGGATAAACTATTCTGTCACTTATAATTAGCCTTCTAATAGCTACTTCCTGCAGGGGTTACCAGCCCCAGCCTTTGTATCCAAGAATGCCTGAGGTTCAGAGGGAAAGAAAGAGAGGTGAGGATTTAAAAAAAAAAATAAAATAAAATAAATCTGTTAAATTAACTGATTTTTGTTGTAAGGAGGCCAAACCTTCCAATATATATATTCTTGCCATAGTACCCTGTGAGCTACTCCAGGAATTCAACAAAGCAATGGCATTTTTTTTTTGCTCTGGGAAAATTTGGCGGTTTCTAACAAGATGGATTGGTGTAATAAGCTGCTCATTACATTCGATTTAAAATGATAACTGGGTTTGTATTCTGAGTATCTGAAGACCAAACATACTCGGTTATGGACTTTTTCCCAGTTTTTCCCTTTTCTCTTTGTGTTTGGCCCCTATTTTTTAAATGAGATAGCTAGGGTGCATTTTATATTGTCTACTTGAGAGAATATTCTTGAGACAACAAAGAATTAGTTTTATAGAATGGTAGAAACATAGAATGGTTTGGGTTGGAAGGGACCTTTAAAAGTCATCTAGTCCAACGCTCCTGCAGTAAGCAGGGACACCTTCAACTAGGTCAGGTTGTTCAGAGCCCCGTCCAACCTGACCTCGAATGTTTCCAGTTTCATTCCTTTTGTTGTCGTATTGCAATATTACTTCTTAAAATGTGTATACTAGTCCAAAATAAAATATTTCCTTTTCTTCCTTTTTTGCCTCTAGATTACACAGTTGGATATGACAGTTCGTGAGCATAGAGGAGAAATGGAACAACAAATAATTCGATTAGAGTGCAATTTAGAGAAGTCGGAATTAGAAATTAAGGAATGCAATAAACAGGTAATTCTTGCTTAAATTAAAAACACAGTTTCCTTAAAAAAAAAGGGCAGCTAATTCTATGAGAAAGTCTGGTCCCGGCACACAATAGTTGGACAGGTTTAATCTAGAAATGTAAAACTGGTTCCTTATTGTAGGGAGAGGGAAGAGAGTACCTTAATGATATACCAGCAAAAATATTCCATGTTCGTCAATTAAAACTAAAAATTTTGCAGGGATATACCAGCATAAAAATGAAAATGTATTTTTTTACTTGATATGATACAGCTCCCAAACTGCTCTTCTGATAAAGGAAAATATTGATAAAATAAAAATAAAATAAAAGTTTGACAGGGGAATCCAAAGCTAGAGGTAATACTTTACAGTATTTGTGAGTTTTGTTTGGGGTTGTGGGGTTTTTTGTGTGTGTTTTAATTGCATTTTGATTTCAGTAAAATATCTGTTCTGATTTAATTGCATTTTCTGTTCAGATTGACAACTTGGAGAAGAAACTCCAGCATTCTAAAGATGAGCTTCGTGAAAAAGAGTTTGAATTGCTCCAGAGAGATCAAGAAATAAATCAGCTGAAAAAAAAAATTGAAAGACAACAACAGAGCCTAGAAGCTGTTGAAAAGGTAAAATGTTCTTTGGATACACAACAAATTATCAGTTTTTAATGCCATTACTGTAACTGTCTAGAAGGAACAATAGCATGTCTCTTTAGAATACTGTTGTTACTTCTCCCAAGGTAATTCTATTTTATATCCTGGTGTTTGATTAATCTTAATCCCCCAAGTTAAACCAGTTTA
Source organism: Antrostomus carolinensis (assembly GCF_000700745.2). NCBI lineage: Eukaryota > Metazoa > Chordata > Aves > Caprimulgiformes > Caprimulgidae > Antrostomus > Antrostomus carolinensis. The sequence goes on from NW_010335875.1 coordinate 22,599, forward strand.
ATTATTTTAAAATTACAAATTTAATGGCACACTCTTAATTGTCTGCTTTGTGGAAAAATTTGAATATTGATTAGTAACCCAGTGTTCTGGCTACGGACATGATCTTCCCTGAAATGAAATGAAACAATGTGCTGTATAATGAAAGCTCCTTATGACTTGGGTATCTGTCTTCTGAAAATAATTGCATCAAAATGGCACTGAGATCTAGCGTGCTTATAGGAACAAGAGGAGATGATTTTTTGGCATAGTGAATGGGAGCATACAGATTGAATAGAGAAGATAGCTAATTTTACTTTATGAATAACACAAATATTTGGTTTGGAGCATGAATCAGTTACTACAAGTGCAAATGCAATCTGATATAAACAGGCTTTCTGCAGAAATCATTCAAAGATGCTTGCCAGCTAGAGGTAAACACCAAAACTGAAATGGCTCCTGCCACTTTGATTATGCTGCATTTGTGTGTTATTTCTTTCCCTAGGATAAGATATTGGAGAAGTCGTATTTCTGTGTAGTTCCCAAAGGCATTTTATCTATATTCTAGATCACGGGGGCTTGACAGTGTCACAGCTAAATGTGAAGGTTCTTTCACTGCAAATTAAAGCAGTGTCAGCTCTTCCATCTTGATTTCTGTTAAAGGTTCTTTACAATAGTTGAGAACAGGACAGTGCCTGCTGCTACCCTTCATGAATATCATTAATGTATTTCCAACTTTTCCTAAGGCTTTGGGGTTGATTCTGAAGGAAAGGATTTCCTAACTAGCCCCTGTACAACTGCTGAGTAGACCTGTTCTTTCCAGACAAGTTGCCTTGTTATTGTTTTTGCTAAGGAATACCAGGTAGGAGGAGACCCAAAAGTGATACAAGAAAAGCTTTGAAAATAGACCTGCTCCAGTCATGTTTCTTTAGAGACTTGGGATGAAGGAAATGAAATTTTAAGTTTATTTTCGTTGTAGTGAAGTAGATAAAACACTGGATTTCAGAAGCATTCTTCATAAAATATGAAATATATTGCAGAGGAGTTCTAGCTCCACTTAGAATATGATTGCTTCTTTGTTTAAAAATTGTTTATATTAACATGATGTAAGAAAAGACTTTCTCCATTAGTAACACATTGCAGACTGACTGACCAGTCTTCCACAGAAACCTTCTGTCCTAGCTCTAAAAACTCAATTACCTCAAATATCTGGAAAAAGGATGGGGGGTGCGTGTGTGTGTTTTGCCCAAGAGTGTAGTCCGTCTTGTTCTTTTTGCCCTTAATACACTACCTTCTTTGCTTATTGCAGGAAATGTATTAGTTCAGGGAAGGAATTGTTAGATAGGGTTGATTTCTGTCTTGGTCCACTCTGCCCTTTTGGGACTCATGAAGGAACCAGGTCATGGATTTTTTTCAGTTGAATTGTTCTTTGTTCTTTGCTTCAATCTTTGGTGAAGATGTTGTAACAATACAGCACTCTGCTACCTTTAGAAGTTGTAAGTATTCAAAATAAAGGAACTGGAAGTATCTTAACTCAACATTCAGAATGTCTTTTTAATTTATCTGGGAAATTGAAGTAATTTTTTTAAATTATTTTTTTTAAAAAGCAGATTTGACTTACAGCAAATCTTTTGTAGCCATAGTTTCTTACTGAAATGAGAAATGAAGTTGTGTTAAAAATGGTAAGTGAAGTAAGAAAAAAATTAGTGTTTACAAAGATTGATTTTTTTAAAGAGTAATTTTACAATGTTTTTGTAAAAGTATACATAGTATAAAAATAATTAGAAGCTATTGTAATAACCTTTCATTCATTAGCTGTAAGCTTATTATGTGCTACTTAAAGTTGTCTGTGTACTCTATTTATAGCATTCCTCATAAAGAATAATCATCTAGCTAAACATTAATAGATACAACATAATCACTTTTATATTTCTAATTAACAGGAGCCATAGTATAATGTGTTGTTATGAGATATTAGTGGCTGGTATGGCTGCTGTTGTGCCACAACACTGGCTAACGTAAAGATAGCTCCTGTGTACCATGTACTAGAGAGACCGTTTTGTTGATCACCTAATACTCCTGTTTTTTTTTTTTTCTATAAATGAACTGTCAAATAATTAGGTCCAGCATATAAGCCTGTTTTTTAAAAGGAAAATAAAAAGCTAAACCTCTGGAAATTAACAATAAAAACCCCCAACCCCAAACATACTGTGTTTGGCTGCATTTATTTCTGTGTACTGTAGAAGATTCAGAATACTCACATTAATGTTGGTAAGATTTTCCTCACTTCGTATTGGTTGAAATCATAGGTTTTTTTTCCTCTTGACACTTGAAACCTTGATACTGTTGACAGAGTTTTTACAAACACATCCTGAATTGTTAGAAATTTAAGTTGTTAGGAACTTACACACAAAAATGCAGTTCAATGTGAAACCTTAAGCCTTACACAGAGGAGTTATTTCAAAAGACAGTGCTCTTTTAAACTGTACAATATTTTTACAGGGATTTGTATATGAAAACTGCTTCTCAAAATATTCTGCATAATATTTTCCTGCTTATCTGCTAGAACTTAATATATGTTGAAAAACTTGTAAATAATTTAAAAGCAAATGCACTTCAGTTACAAGAACAGTGAACAAAAATGCATTAATAACTTCAGTCTAGGAGGCAGAATTTGAAAGAAGCCATGGACTTGAGACCTGCATCTAGTTTTCTTGAATTTCTAAGATAATTCTTAATAATGAAAAGTAACACCTTGGTACAAATGGAATTAGGTATGGCAAATTGAGTGCAGAAGTTTAAAGGAAGGTTCTGATCACAGATACTTTGTTTCAGGGGCAAGACTTGTGAAGGAAGGAATGTTGCCCATTGGACAAGCTGCAACCCAGGAATGCTGTTGCTGGCCTCATAATCCTGCATTCAAAGAGGAAATTTTAACATTGTATTTGTAAATAATGAATGGGTATTTGTACTGATGCAAATAACCTTTTTATTTTTCCAACTGTTTATGGTGATTATTGCCTTGATATAATAAAATCTTAATTTATTTTTGGGAAATAAATTTTATTTTTTAAGTATTTTGAGTTGCAGGAATTAATTTCATTTAATTATTTTTTCATTAATTAATTTTCATTTTTCATTTAAATTTTTTCATTTTTTCATTAATTAATTTTCTCTGTGCAGTATCTTTCAGATGCAAAGGGATGTGGGACAGGGCCATGAAGCTTGAACTTTTTTTTCCCCCAAACCAAAATCCAGATGAAAATTACCACTGATTAAAATGGCATCATAACTATGCATTCTAAAACATACTTATTTCCACATTTCCAAAAGTACTACACAATTTAGCTAGTACAAATGGCTAGTGCCCCCAGTTTCTAATGCTTTTATATTTACCTAAGTGTCAGAAACTTGCAAATATGGTTCTGAGACCTAAATCTGAGTCTGATTAATGCAAGCATGATTTATATGCATTAAGACATGTGATTCAGACAATAAAGTTGATAAAGTTATTTGATATAAAGCAGAGGAACAGAATTGAATATATTGCAATTTAAAGATTAGGCCTGAATTGTTTTGTATATTAAAAGTGTATCTCTACCAACAAGCCTGTCTGTTGAATTTCAGCAGCTCTGCAGGTAGACGTGTGCTAAACTCTGGGTAGTAGGTAGATCTTTCACTGTTTATGCAAATGTTCCACAAATGCAGCTGTTCTACTTTAAGTGGTTATACAAAACCATGCACACATTTTGCTACTGTTGGCAAGGTCAAGATGATACACTCATCTAAAGTATTTTTGCAGTTTCAGATTATTTATTTTGCTATTATGAAAATTATGATCTATCAAAAAATATTGTTTATTTATGGAAATATATATATTGTTTTAAATCAACGTATTTGTTTCTCTACATAATAGTAAATGAAAAACATTAGTATTAGGTTGACCAGTGTAATAATTCAAAGGAATAAACTACTTAAATTTTTTTCTTCTCTTCAGGCAGATGAATTTACCTTCACCCTAGAAATCTATGCATCAAATTTCAGACAGATGTTTTTTTAAAGCACAGAAACATGTAAACCCTTTAAACCAGGATTTCAAGTTGAGAATATAACCAATCTGTAATTACAGTTGCATCATACCACTAGTGGAATTCCGCTAACGTAGTGTTGCATAAAGCCTCGCTTGCTCCTCCTACATGCACTAAATATAAATGTGCATGAGCAGCAAAAGCAATTTGCCTAATATCTGAATCAGCTAAATAGCATTTGTACTAAAATTGTGTATCTGGATACTAATTCTCTGGTAAAACTGTGGGTCAAACCTGATAAACAAGTAGAATTGTAATTACATTTTCTCAACTTTAGATGCTGTCTTGCTATTTTGTTGCTTGCCTGAGAAGTTAATGATTCCACTTGTTAATGCTGTTCAGTTAATTTATTTGTTTTGGAAGGGAGTGATTTTTTTTTTTTCCCCCCTAACATAATAATTTCAGTTAAATGCTTCTGTAGAGTCCTACTTTTCTTGAGTTACTAACCAGTTTACATCTGTGTAAATCCTGGAACACTAAGTTCATTCTTCTGAATTGCATTGTATTAACAAGAGGTTATTGAATCTTGGAAAACATTTTTCTGTGTATAATGGCATTGTAATTAGCTGAATGCTGTTCAGAAGGCTAACTGCTTATTAAGGTGACTCTTTTTTTCTGTCACATATGATGGGTTATAAATTTCACAGGAGACTGATTTTCTTTCTGAATGTAGTATGCCTACAGTTACCGTATGTTAAATGTGAATGGCACCAAAGTGCCAGTCCAAATGTCCCTCTGTTTAAGTCACAATTTATATGCAAAGTTGGTGGAATATTTTCTGCAAAACTAAAACTGAGTCAGATTCATGCTAGTTCTGATTTTTAATTTTTTTTTATTTTTCAATTTGTCAATTGGAGAACAGAAAGTGTTCAAAGAGATTTCAATGTTACCAAGGACGTAGAGTGAAGCTGGTCAGTTCAATACCTTCCTGGCTATTCTCTGCTGCCAGCATACTTGCTTATTTTCTCTGTTCTTGGTTGGGAACAGTGCCAAAAGGAAATGTGAGGAATCTGTCTAAACAACTTGTCTCTTTCCAAATCCAAATCACATTTTTCAGTTTACTTTTTCTGTAAAGCCTATTAGGACTCCCATACTAGTAAAGCGTCAGGGAAGAAATCCATTTGTCATTCTGTCACAGAAGAATGAGGAGGGTGCTGTAAGTGTAGGAAGTCTGAACAGCTTTAGCAGAGGGATCCCATTTTGGGTGCAGTTTACTTTCCATAGACATGAGTGGAAGACTTGAAACTACAGACCAATTGTAATTGTGGGGAGGCTTTGCCTGCCAGTAGTATGCAAACTGGTTATTCCACTATTAAAACAATTAATGCCGCTTACAAATGTCTCATTTTAAAGATTAATCAAATTTTGCATTAAATATAGTCCATGTTGATAATGCAGATTATAAGCTCATGCAGGAGCATCTGCTTCTGGTTTTGTCTAGTTGGAGATTATCCCTTAATCATACAGGGTCCAGGTGTGCATTTTCAGATTTGTTGACTCAGGAAAGCTGGAGATAGCATTAAAGGCCAGTGACATTATACTGTAGCTACAGTCAGGTTGTTGCTCTGAACAAGAACTCTTGCTGGAACCACCCAGTGAAAAGAATGGCAAGAAGAAATGTCCTCATTACAGGTTGCTCCTCAGGAATTGGAATGGCATTAGCTATAAAAATGGCAAAAGATGAACACAAACGATTTAAAGGTAACAATGTCTCTGTTATTTATCTTTATAAAAATACATTATTCAAGGCAGTACTATTTTTTTTTCTTCTGTGATTTAACAGGTGATTGTACTTAGTTTGGTGGCTTGTTTCTTGTTAGTTTCCCCCTTCCTACTGTCAAGAAAATACAATACAGTGAAAATACACTGCTTTCTGTAAGCAGGGGATATTTCTGTACCTGTATTAAAGCTGAACAGCTACTTGAACTGAATAGTTTACAAAACCCAAGAAGATAGTGGTATAAAAACAAATAGCTGAAAATATCTGTAATATGCTACCTTGGATATACATTCACAGTTGTAGTTAGCTTTGCTTCTGGCTTCTAAAATCTTTGTTGAATGAAATGTATATGCTCATTTGAGGACCAAAGAAATTAATGTAGGAAAGCAGTTCTTAAATTTGCAATTTTTCCTTGAAGCGTGTTTCATTATTCCAACGCTGTGTAGGCATAAGAGGGTAAACCAAGGGGCTGGGATTTATCTTTCTGCTGCAAAATGGGATATTTGCTGTGATTGAAAATGGATGGCAAGGCGAATACAGCAATCTGTGGTAATTCAGTTTCTCACGCTTACTCTCACAGTGGTTTACTGATTGATAACTGACGATGCAGATTCATAGTTTTCTGGGTAGTTAGGCCATAATAATGATAAAACTATTTAAAATTTTGAGAAGTATCTTGCAAAAATAGACATTTTTGCAACCTAAGGGAGCATCTATTACTTTTTAATAAAATTATAGTTGTTCTGCTAAGCATATTGACAGTGATTAATCCCCCCCCCCACCCCCCCCCAAAAAAAAAAAAAAAAAGATATCTAGAATCCAAAATTAGGTTTTAGGTACCTAAAAATGATTCAGCATTGTAACTTGATACCTTTTCTTTAAAGTTTGGTGATAATATCTTCATACATTGCACATTTTTCATTGTGCATAATGGTTCAATTCTCCTTTCGAATTTCTTTTAAGATTTCACAACTAGACTCTGGGAAATCAGTGACAATATATGTTGAAAATAGATTCTTTCTACTTTCAGTTTTTATCTGGGTTCTATCAGTGATATTTAAGATATGGATGTAAAAGCAATATTTTAATACTTCTCAGTAAGACTGCCACAGAAGATGTTTTATTTCTGATAACTGTTGCTTCTGGTGTGTTGCAGTGTATGCCACAATGCGGAATCTGGCCAAGAAAGAGCCACTTGAGGAAGCTGTAGGTCGCAGGCTGGGCAGAACCCTCGAAATTAAACAACTGGATGTCTGTGATGAACAGTCTATTAAAGCTTGTGTGAATAGTATCCCTGACAGAAGGATTGACGTCCTAGGCAAGTACCGGATGTGGATGCTATGAACAGATACCAGTTTTCTATTTAACATAATCTCAGATACCCTGGAGAAGTTTAACTAGTGTATTTTTAAAATTATCAAAGGAATAGTAATTATATAGCGTATTCTGTTCAAGATTCTTAAGGCTTTATGCCGACATGAGTGGATTAAATCTCACCATGCTTCTGTGAAGTAGGGAAGCTTGTTTTCAAAGGAGAAACTTGATCAGAGAGTGCCTTGTATAAAATATTAAAGTTTTTAGTACATATGAGAAGAGAACTTTTGCCTAAATTGTCATATTCATGTACAAGACTTTCTGCCCTATCAATGAAGCATTTACAATGAAGGCAACAGCTCTCTGTATTAAGAAAGCAACAGAACTTGGGAACTAGCAAATAAAATAACAAATATAAAGAAAAGTAAGGGTACTTTCATTTTGTATCGAGAATTGCGATTGTACTTGACAAATCATTCAACAAGAAGTGTTTTCATATTGTTTTGCTAAAAATAAATATTAATACCTTAGTAAGATCGAAATTGCTAACACCATCAACTATTAAATCTCTAACAGAAAATTATAGACCTGCCTTTATTTTTTAAAATTTTATTATTTTATTTTATTTTAATTTTCTTGAAGATGTGAATGTTAACAAAACAAAAAGCAGACCAAAATATGACCTGGTCGATCACCTTTTGGAATAAATTGAAAACTTCTGTTCATTCCTATGGATATTGACTGTAGCCTCTAATTTTTAATACTGAATTATAAACAAATATAGGTAATTCTTGGTTCATTTTTCTGTAATCTTTTTATAATTTAAAGAAAAATGACTAATGATAAATAAATTAGCTAAAATGCAAAATATCAGATAATTTAAATTGGATTACAAGCATAATTAATAATAAAATGTGTGGAAACGTCAAGTGTATTTGCAAAGCTTAGTGACAGAATAACATCTTTTAATCCTTTCTTTAAGGATTATTTAAAGATCATTTAATCCTTAATCCTCATTTTTCTTTTAAATACTTTCCAGTAAAGATTACAAGTTAATGTTTATGGAGGTTATTGCTCACTGTTGTCTTCCATTTGTGCAGTTAGCAATGCTGGAATGGGGCTCATTGGACCTATTGAATGTCAGACCATAGACGAAATGAAAACTGTGATGGATACCAACTTCTTTGGACTGGTTCGACTCCTGAAGGAGATTTTGCCTGACATGAAGAGGAGAAAGAGCGGCCATATAGTTATAATAAGCAGTGTCATGGGAATACAAGGCAAAGTTTGTTTTTTTGTTTTTTTTTTTGGGGGGGGGGGGGGGGTTTGTTTTGTTTTTGTTTGAACTGAGAGTTCAGTATTCAAAATCTAAAGCTTGCCTCTTTATCTGAATAAAAAAGTAGTAGGAGCTAGCATGTGTAACTATAGTGCTTTGTAATGCTGAAGTTCCCACTATAAAAAGCACAGCACTTAGACCTGATGGTTTTTATGCATCTAGGTAGTACATTGCTACACAGCTGCTCTCAAGACAAACAACAAAACCTGCAGCGAATTTTTTTTTTTTTTTTTTTTTTAGTTTTAATGCAAACTAATTATTTTTAATTTATTTTTAAAAAATTCTATTATTTTACTTTTATTATCTGGAAAATGGGGCTTAGCATTAGTTTTTTCTCCTATTAGAAAAGATTATGGGGACAGGCAAACATGCTTACTACACTCTGCACAATAATAATGGAATAAGATCCAATCATGTCCTGGATAATTGTTCTACCTTTTGTAAAGTTTCTCCTCTCATAATACTCCAGATAGTCTAATTTTAGCAACAGATAATGACGCTCCTACTCTTGTGTTCCATCTGGTCTAGCTGTATTTGTTTCAATTATTACAGCAGTGCATTGATCTTACCTGGACTATTCTGGTGAGCAAGGGTCCTAAGTCAAACTGCAAGAGTTGGTATTGTTTAAGACACTACTTACTCTCCACCCAAATGGATTAACGTAGTGCTTTTTCTAAAACACTGAGATGCAAGCGGGATCTCTTGCATAATCATATCTCCTGCATTGCATTCAGCTTCTGTGTTCATCTATAGACTATTTACAGTCTTGCTGATAAATAATGCAGATGGTATTGTACATACAGACACTTTCATATCTTAGATTACAAAATATGTATTATCATCCAAAGACATCACAGCATCAGCTAGGAGAAGGAAAAGCATTAGTCAAGCATCCTTTCCTAGAACCAGCAATTTTGAGAACATAGGCAAAAAATCAGTATTTAGATTCAGTATACACAAAGATTTTTCTAATGTTTTCCCAGCAAGACCATAGAAATTTTGGGCACATACAAGAGTTTTTAAAAATAAACTATTAGTATATTGAATACAATCACATTCTCAGGGTGTTTTGTTTGTACCATCAGGTATCTTATTTAATGATGTTTACGCTGCATCTAAGTTTGCTGTGGAAGGATTCTGCGAAAGTTTAGCTATACAAGCACTCAAGTTCAAACTGCAGTAAGTATTGATCCACTGCTGTAAACTGGATTTTGGATAGTTTTAAATATGTTCAGAGCTGGCAAACAAATGTTTAAAGCTTGCTGCTATCTAGGATAAACAGATCGGGGAACTCATGGAAATCGTACATCACAAAAGCCATAGATATGTCCACATTCTTCACACTACGTAAGCAAATGAAAAGATCTAGATGCTGAATTAAACATGTTCTCTTGAACAGTTAAAGGCTGTTTAGCTTTGGATAAAATGCAGTTTCTGTTACACTTCTGAAAACAGATTCTTGCATACAATGCAATAGAAATAAAATGATAATATCAACCTTTAATATTTTTCTTTAGAAAGGATAACAGACTTCTTAGGCAATTCACAGATAAAAAAGTTCAAATGCTTGTCACAGAGAGAGAGCAAGTGGAAATCCATCAGAACAGAACACAGGGCAAGATACCTACCTGGTATCTTGATACCGAGAACACAGGAGGTGGGAAGAATGTGTGAAGAATCTGTTGTACTGTTTCCTTAAAGTTTAAGACAGTATTTAAGAGAATGGTCCTCTTCATCATCTGTGGGAATCTGGGTTTTGATTTGTCACTTGTATATTCACATTCATGTAATTCTGCTACTATTCTTTGTGTGAATTCAAGAATTGTTAAATATCCATTGCATTTCTGTCTGCCCAGGCGTTTAGCCCTTGTGCTGTGGGAGCAGAGACAGCTGCTGTCATGGGATTTCAGAGACAAAGCAGCCTCCAAACTGTGATTTTGCTCTGAAAAGTTTGGAAGCATTAAAAATAAATATATTGTAATGATAGATAGGATATACCAGAATTCATAATAAGATTTCAAGAGTGTAAGATACAGCAAAAAGGAGGTTAAAAAAAGAAAGCAGAAAGGGAAAAGTTCAAGGTCCAGTGTGAAGAGTGATGCAAGAGAAAAGGCTTTAATTCCACCAGCAGCTAGAATTCTGATGTCAGGGTCAATAGCTTGATTTAGTTCTAAAGAAAAGCCTGGTCAAGCTCAAGTCTAGGAAAAGGTCCTACCCCAAAAAGTATTTTAATAAACATAGTGGTTGGGAGTAATTACTGCCTGAGAAAAGAACTGACCAGTAACTGCATTTCAGTTGTTTGTTATAATGTGCTGCTGAGCAAAAGAAAATTTTCCAGATTTGGCAGCAGCCAAAATCTGTCCACTCACAGCAAAATCCTCTATACTGTATTTTATTACAATATTGGGGAGGGATCTGGACTTATGTAACACTGACAGCTTGACAAAGAAAATCCATGTTTGGGCAATTCTCCCATCTCTTTCAGCTACTCCTAGTATTATCACGGGAAAGTTGTAACAAAGAAATCTATGTAGGATTTTGTCCAGAAAGTAATGAATTTTGTTATCATCCCTTGTTATTTTTATTAATATTTGATAAGTTCTTGTGGATAAATCACCCTTAGATGCCACAGCTGCAAGACAGCATGTAACAACTGCACTCACTTCTGCAGCACTCCCTGACATCTAAGCTACGCAGATTTCTACTACTACATGTGGATAGGTAGGAGCATTAGAGCAGTAATATGGTATGGATTGCCTCTACAGGATGCTGTTTAATACTGCTTGCTAACACATGCTCACAGCACAACTCTTCAATATTATTTTTTGAGAAGGATGGAGAGGTGTACTTGCCACAGAAGATAATCAATAACCAGTATATCTTTGCTTTTCAAACAGGTTAAGCTTGATTGAACCAGGTCCAGTGATTACAGAGTTTGAAAGAAAAGTGTTTGAAGAAGGAACGAAAATGGATCTTTCAGCTGCAGATGCAGAAACAGCTGAGATGTTTACTAATATTTACCTTAAAAATTACAAACAAATTTTCCAGAGCCTGGGACAAAGTGCTGAAGATGTTGCAGAGGTAACCGATCAGCAATTCCCCATCTTCTTTTTTCTCTCTATTTTTTTTTTCTTTGTAATTTACAAATGCACTGGTTGGTTGGTGGGGTTTTTTGATAGAAGCATTAGATGTAATTAAATGCAGTTTACACAATTTAAAATTATTTATAAAAACTCAAGAGAATCTTAAGAGTCTTAAACAAAACTCTTTAGAATATTAAAAGAATGTTCATTTTGAAGTATTGAAGACAACTGTGAATTGTAATTTAAATACAACTGATGTATTAGATGCACTTATACATCATCTGGTGAAGTCTGAACATTCTGCAGTGTTACCCTACATCTACACAGGGTTCCCACTATTGGCTAAAGCTGCTCTCCTCTCCATCTCACCAGTAATCCCTCCATTGATGTGAAATTCACTCAGCTACCCCAGACCACCAGGGCACCATAGAAGATCACAGAATCACAGAATGTCAGGGACTGGAAGGGACCTCGAAAGATCATCTAGTCCAAACCCCCTGCCAAAGCAGGAACCTAAATGAGATCACACAGGAAGGCGTCCAGGCGGGTCTTGAATGTCTCCAGAGAAGGAGACTCCACAACCTCCCTGGGCAGCCTGTTCCAGTGCTTTGTCACCCTCACTGTAAAGAAGTTCCTTCTGAAATTTAAGATACATGGACATAGTTTCTGGTGCTTGGGGCTTGCTGCAGGCAGACAAGTTTAGGCAAGCTGTGGAAGGGGACAGTGACTTCAGGTGCTTACTGCTAAGGAATAGCTTCAGTGTCAACTGTGAAAGTTCCCATATCTTGCTGCAAAGTGCACTGTTCCGATCCTTTCCCAGTGAACTGTAAAGAAAGAATCTACCTACTGTGGGCAGAGAGGCATAATTTTGGAGGACTATGTGGGATACTTAGGTGTAAGGTGCTATCACCATGGTATAGATAAACAGAAATGGGACTAAGAATAAATAAGAAGTACTTCTTATGGCCTTAAAAATACTTCAAGAAAAATTTCTAATTACATTCTAATAAAACTACATACAGAGTTTTACATAATTTTAGCATTTTATTCTTCCATTTTTCCTCTGCTTAACTAAAAACTAGGTTTTTACTTTATAATTTTGGTAAAGGTTCTTTAACAATTCTATTCCTCATTCTTGACAGCATACAGTAAAGATAATTCTTGCAGAAAATCCACCTTTCCGCCATCAGACCAACACCTTGTATACTCCGATGACAACTCTGAAATATGCAGATCCAAATGGAGATCTACCCATTGATATATTCTACAAAATGGTTTTTCATCATGACAAAATCTTCAGTGCAAGTCTTAACTTCATCAAGTTGCTACGGTGGAGAAGTAGAAAGAGCTTTGACCTGGGAAAATCCTCACAATAAGTATGAGATTGTATAGTGCAAACTGGAATTACTTGTAGCCACTGATAACACAGTATGCTGTCATTCTAATGCCTCTGCTCTGTGATTGTGAAAAGGCATTCAAGATGTTTATTTGAGCTTAGCTAAGATATTCAGCTCAATGCATTTATCTTGAACTTTACAGTTTGCAGAACCTTGAAAATAAAATTCTCCAACTATAGGTTCATTCTGTTTAGTGTTTGCTTTTCACAGAGATCTGTTTTCATGGGAACATGAACACTGACTGATATTTGCGTGTTCAGTATTAACCCAATCCCTTTCACTTATTAGAACATAATACATACTGAGATGTGTACTGTATGTAAATTATTTATTCTTCATATCATAAATCTTTTATCTTTTTACTTATTAGAATAGAGTTAGTATAGTAATCCCTCAATCACACTAGCATTCTCATTTTCAGAAATCAGGTCTGTTTACCGGTGACATAAGAGGAAGTCACATCAATCTTAAAATGTCACAACTAGAATATTTATTATTCATATATATATGTTAGAATATTTTGAATGCTTCCTTTATATGCAATGGTTACTGGCATATTACACATAATGGGCAATAAAATGTTTTTTAAAAGCATCTTAAAATATCTTCTTACTGTCTGGGTACTATTTTGTGCAAAAATAACAAAATATCAATAAGAAGTAATTTAAACCATTAAATGCCTTGAGTGGCTGAAGCTGAACCCCAGGCTGTCCTTTCCAAGCTATCCCAGTAAGTATGCATTAAACCAAAATTCTAGCATGATGAGGAGGTTTTTTCCCTCTCTCTCACCCTAGTCCTACAAGTCAGGTGAGGCTAAGCTGGGGGCCTGGGTTTAATCACTGCTCCTACATTCTTGTTCTCTGACCTCCAGCCTTGCCTTGGTGCTGCCCTGGGCTGAGACAAAGGCCCAGTGCCCCTCGGGCCTCCAGGCTGCAGATTCTCAGCACGTTCCAGCAGCAGTGCTTGTTTCACTGGGAGAGCCCAGCTGGAGCTCACTGAGGGGACAGGAAATGGCTTTCTCTT
>NW_010335875.1:36603-36993 GCF_000700745.2 Antrostomus carolinensis
CTAAAATAATCCCCGTGCTGGGCTGTGCTGTCCCCTGCCCTGCCTCTCCCCAAAGGCCAACTCAGAGGAGCCGAGCAGCAGCTCCTGCAGATGCCAAGTACTTCAGGCAACGCTTGGCTTGCTTTGCAGTCATGACCATTGTGGTGGGCCCGAGGTGTGGAGGTGCACAGGGGCCTCCCCAGGACCGCAGTCAGGGGGGCGCTTGGAGAACAACGCCTGCAGCAGCCCCTGCGCGCAGCTGTAGGCCTTATCCACATCCACTGGTAACTCACACCTCTGTCTCCAAAATACCAGGCTGGTGCCTGCATCACATCAGCGCCTGGATGGGGCAGAGGTGGGAACAACAAATGGGAAGGTGGGAATTAAATGAGAGCAGAGTCCTGCCAGGGC
>NW_010335876.1:0-239 GCF_000700745.2 Antrostomus carolinensis
AATGTGACTTTATCTCCTGCCTGGGTGTTGGTGGAAAGCAAAGCACCGAGCAAAGTCCTGTAGTCCTGTAGGACTTTGCTGCGTCGCTGCCCTTGTCCCGAAGGTGTTTCCACGCAGCGTGGCCACGCACACCGTGGGCTGTCCTGACGGGCTGCGTTGCGAAAGGGAATCGATACAGGGAAGCGTCTTGAGAGAAACTTTGGTTGCCCATGAGCGTGGCGGTGCCAGGCCCCGTTCTG
>NW_010335876.1:382-868 GCF_000700745.2 Antrostomus carolinensis
CGTCAGCATGGCCCTGGCCCAGTTCTGGTGAGGAGTGAGAGCTGGGAGAGGGCTGGACACGGCGCAGCGGCTGTAATCCAGGGAGGTACCAGCACCCTGAGGTGGGTGATGGGATGGAAACCAGCAATCGCTGTCCACAGGCGCTGCTGCGTAGGGGAGATATTCCTCTGCCCACGAGTGTTATCTCAGCTGGGGAAAAATTGCCAGTGAGTTTTGTTGCAGCTGCAGTGGGAGCTCTGGGAGCAGCCCGGCTCCCTGGCCCTGCTGAGAGCTGCCCTCAGGCAGCCTCTGCCTCCTGGCTTTGCTTGGCCCTCTTGACAAAATGAGGGTAAACAGTGTCTTCCCACTGTGCAGGGAGAAAGTGAGGATTAGGCCTGGCACAGAGCAGGGGACAGAGTTGTGATGGGCTCACGTGGAGATGGATCCAGGCTGACCCACGTCATTTTGCATCCGCATCGGATGCAGCACATCCCAAGGACGGGCATT
>NW_010335876.1:888-1732 GCF_000700745.2 Antrostomus carolinensis
GGTACCAGGGCAGCTCCTGGCCCCGCCAGCTCCTGCCAGCCTGTGTCTGGGTGTGGACAAGGTTCGGGCAGCTCAGGGTTTTTGGGAGAGGGGTTGTGTTATCCATCGTTCTCGCAGAGCTGGTGCTGGAGGTTAGCACCCCGAGTTCCCCACCCTGCAGCAGCACGCGCTTCTGTACCTGCAGCCTCTCGTGGAAGCAAAATTATCGAGTTTGCTGGGAAAAGCCACCCGAGTGGTTGCCAGTGCTGGTAAGTCATGGCAGGGTCTGAGTCACCGCGAGGTTTTGGGTTTGCCTGATGCATCCTTGTTGGCACAGAGAGTCTCGGGGCTATGGCTGGGGTGAGTGGGGCTGTGCGCAGCTGCAGGTAATGCATCTGGGGGTGCAGGGCAGCCCCTGGCTGGTTTGAGGGCTGGGGGCCTGAAACCAGCTTTGCTGGGACAGTGGAGCTGAGGCAGCCAGGATCTGGAGGAGGGAGCTGCCATTTTTTTCAGGTGGTTACTTTTAGAAGCAGAAGCTCAGAGTAAAATCTGCTCCAAATGTTGCTGAATCTGGAGCCAAATCTCTTGGTGGCTCTGCGGTGCTGGGTATCAGCTTGCTATGTGATTTTTCCCCTTGAGCATCCTCATCCTGCGTGCCTTTGTGTTAGCGAGCAGTCGCAGCCCGGCACGGTGCACCTGATACCCTGATGATGGGCGCTTCCACCTTGAGAAGTGCCCTGGGTGCCAGCTGAGGACTCTGGGGATGAGTCTCAGTGCTCGAGGTGATGCTGAGGTCTCTGTGTCTCCATTCCCCACTGCAGGCACTGGTGAGGCCGTGGCCGTGAGTGCTCACCCCTTCTCCACT
>NW_010335876.1:2041-2298 GCF_000700745.2 Antrostomus carolinensis
ACCCACCAGTGCCGGGAGAACCTCTACACCATCCAGACGCTGAAGGACTTTCAGTACGTGGACCGTGATGGCAAGGACCAGGGCATCAACATCCGAGAGAAGGTGAAGCAGGTGATGGCACTGCTGAAGGATGAGGAGCGGCTGAAGCAGGAGCGGGCGCACGCGCTGCAGACCAAGGAGCGCATGGCCCTCGAGGGCATGGGCAGCGGCAGCCACCAGGTCACCTACGGCCGCCCCGCATCACCCTACGGCGATGA
>NW_010335876.1:2323-3277 GCF_000700745.2 Antrostomus carolinensis
TCCTCCTTTAACTGTGAGTGCTGCTGGGGGCTCGCTTGTGGGGCTGGGGGCTCGCTCACGGGGCTGGCGGCTCACTCGGGCTCGCTGCAGGGTGGAAGCATTCAGTGTGCACCCACCTGGTGCCCATCACTCCCCTCTACTCTTTGGGGGGGGTGGTGTGAAGCCTGGCTCCATCCTGTGTCATAGGCAGAGGTTTGGTTGGACCAGTAGTGAACCCCAACAGTGGTGGCAGCTGGTGGTGCCCCGAACCTGCCCTGGGGCAGCCTGAAACCCATGGCTCATTCATGGTAGTGAGCTCTAAAGTGGGGCTACATCTCCTGGGGAAGTCATGCTGTGGAGCTGCAGGCGTTAGGATGGGGCCTGAGGGAGGCTGCTCCTCAAAATACTCCTCCTGATGCTGCTTCTTCCCCTTTTCCTTTGTTCCAGCATCATCCTCATCCCCACGGTTCGCCTCTGACCTGGAGCAAGCGAGGCCCCAGACAACAGGCGAGGAGGAGCTGCAGCTGCAGCTTGCACTGGCCATGAGTCGGGAGGAGGCAGAGAAGGTAGGGTGGGCATGTCCCTGCGCTTTGCCTTGTCTGCGGGCATGGTCGGTCATTTCCCTGGGAGGAGGGAGGATTTTGGGAGCTGCCTGAGGCTCGTGCATGCACCTGCAAACCCACCAGGCTGCTCATGCTGTGCCCAGCATCCAAAATCGCCAGCAGGCAGATGGAGGCACAGACTGTCCCTGTTCCCTGTCCTCATACCAGTGGGGACAGCACCAGGCTGAGACCTGTCCAGCCTCCCAGACCCCAGGGTCAACTTGGAGGGTCTTCTGGAATTACTGCAATCCCCTCCCAAACCTGGCTGCCCTCTTCCACTGAGGGCTTCTAGTCTAAGCTCCTCATTTCTCTTGCCTTCCCATGGAGGTTTTGGGAGGTGATGCCTCACCCAGTGCTGCTGTTTGTGTGATAG
>NW_010335876.1:3328-6026 GCF_000700745.2 Antrostomus carolinensis
CAGGGGGGCCGGTTGCTCCCTCCCACTGGCCAGTCCTTTCAAACTGGGCTAGAAGGAGTGCTGGAAAACAGTACCAGGAGGAGCCAAGCCAGGATGCAGGCAGCAAGCAAGCTAGTGTCCCAGCTGTGAAACCTCCCCCAGGGCTGTCCCCTCTCCTATCTGCCGGCCATGGCCCCTTTTCCACCAGGGACGGCTTATTTGCACACCGGCTGGGATTGCTGCCGGCTGGCACCCCCCCTGCGGGGCCAGCCGGGACGGCCACACAAAGTCAGAGGGACAGGGTGACCGAGGGGCTGTGTCCCAGGCCAGCGGGCATCCCCCTGGGGCTGGCACTGAGCACTGTGAGCTCGGTCCTGCCAGGGCAGGGAACATGCTTCAGAGATGGCGCTTGCTGCTGCCCGTCTTCCCTGCCTGGTGGGGGCTCTTTTGGAAACAGAGCAGAGCGTATATCCCTATTTTTGTCCTGGAATTGGAGTATTTATAGCTTCCACATGCTGCTGGGATGAGCGCTGTAGGAACACACTCTTGAAAGCGTTGCCTGGTGGAGTCCACCTGGGCTGTACACTCATATGCACACTCGTACACCCCTGCTGGGGTCACCATTCCCAGCCCCAGCTGGTCCCATGCCACCAGATGAGCATCACGGGGTGGTGATCAGGGCTGCCGTGGTGCTACAGGGACAGTCTATCCCCAAAAACTGCCTCAAGTCTGGGTGCTTCTCTTCCAGCAGAGTGGGGCTGGGCAGGATTCCTGAACCGAGGCCAGTTGGTGTCACAAGCCCTCCTCCCCATCAGGCTGCCGGGGTGAGGGGATGCCTAATCAATCCCCTCTCCTCCACCAGCTGCATCGGAGTCCCCGAAAACTTCTGGGGCAGATGCTGGCTGCCTAACTCAGGGTCACCCCAGTCTTGACGCAGTGGCAGGTGATGGGGTGGGGAAGGAGTTGGGGCAGTGGTTGCAGGGGACCCTGAGTGGGAGCCAGTTCAAGAGTGTAGGGACACTGGGCTGGGGGTCCGCAGGCAGAGCTGGCTGGACGGGCATAAAGGTGCTGTGCTGGCAGGCGAGGGGCCGCAGGAGAGGTGGTGGCGAGGATGGGGACCTCCAAGCAGCCCCGTGAGCTGAAGGCAAGCTGAAATGTCACCCAATTTCCTCTGTTGGCAGAAGCCACTTCCTCCAATTTCCAGCACAGATGAAGAAAGGCAATTGCAGCTAGCGCTCGCGCTGAGCAAAGAGGAGCACGAGAAGGTACCTGTGCCCTGCAGCCCCGGGCACTCTGCTCTCCTTGCACTTGGGCTTCTCTCTGGGGCACTGGAGCCTGAAATGCTGCCTCGCTCCAGCACCTGCTTTGCTTTCACTGCTCTGGGGCTGTCTGCTGAGTGCTCTCCTGGGGGGCTCGGCCCCAGAGGAGCCGTCTGCTCAGGCACTGGGACTTTTTGGGGATGCGGTGGCAGCTCCTGCACTGGGTCTATCTCCTGGAGAAGGTGCTGGCTGCAGAGCTTCTGAGCTCATGGGCCCTGTCCCTTGTCCCCGCAGGAGGTGAGGGCTTGGCAAGGGGAGAACTCACTGCTGCAGAAACCCACGGAGGAGACTGCCCAGGGTGCAGAGGAAGAGGAGGAAGAAGATAAGATGAAGAAAAGCCAGGTACAGCACTGGGGGCCTGGATGGCCATACAGCCAGCCTTGGGCTCTGGGGCGATCCCACAGATCAGCCCTGGGCCTCCCTTACCTCTTTACTCCCTTTCTCTTTGCAGTCCTCTATCCTGGAGCTGGCAGATATATTCGGGCCGGCGCCAGCCCCCTCCAGCCACACGTCTGCTGACCCATGGGAGATGCCAGGTAGGGGCAACTCACAGGCTGCCACAGGGGCAGAAACCTCCCCCCCAGCCTCTGTCCCTTCCCAATTCCCAAGCTCAACAGTAATGACTTCTCACTTCTCCTCCCTCCACTGCCCGGTCTGTTGCACACCTGGGCAGTGCTGCTGGAAGCTGAGGTCCCCAGGCACATCCTCACCACTCAGCATCTCTCCACACCCCACACCATTCCCCTCTCCCACATCTCCCCTTCTTCTTTCAGATACGAAACCCAAAGCGGAGCCGGCAGCCTCTGCCTGGGCCGGCGCGGCTGATCCCTGGGTGCCAGTCCCGGATGCTGGCGAGGAGCCCCTCTCCCAGGCGAGCGCCTCGTCCCAGCAAACCTCCACTGGGCCCTGGGATTTCCCTCCTGGGACCACCGCAACCTCTGACCCTTGGGGGAAGGTGCCCTTGTCTTCTGGCTTCCCTCCTGCAGACCCCTGGGTGACAGCCTCCCCATGGGTGACAGCCTCCCCCCCTGCCCAGGTTTCTGGTTCTACACCAGCTGCCGACCCATGGGCCGCTGTGGCTGAACCTCCTAACCCTGGTAAGAGGCTCCATTGGCATTTTGGCTTTGCTGGGGACTACGGGCAGCCTTGGCCATCGTTGCCCTCCTGCCAGTGGGCATCCTGGGTGCTCCCCCCCTCCCTCCCACAGCCAGCTCCACAAACACCCCCTCCCCACTCTCAAGCCCCGCAGCAGGATCTCCACTCGCCCCTCAGCATCCTGAAGACTTCAAAGAACTCTTAGGCTTTATCTCTGTGCAGAACAGGCTGCTTTAATTAACACGGCACAGTTAACGGAGCCCTCCCGTGGGAGTGGCTAAAAGCTGGCCCACCGCTCCCGCAGC
>NW_010335876.1:6119-6400 GCF_000700745.2 Antrostomus carolinensis
CGCTGGGGCCACGTTGCAGATGTGGAAGTGGTTGTAGTAGGAGGCTGGGTTTCAGAGCTCAGTCCCACTTGGTTCCTCCTCAGTGCTTCCTCCAGCCCCATGAAGGTCTTGCATGTGCTGCCTTCAGTTTTGGTCCCTGGGGAGGAGAGCAGAATCCGGCCCAGGGGCCAGTGCTGGTTGTTAAAACATTCCTGCAGGCCTGTCCCCTCTGCCTGTGGGGCTGGGAAAGGAACCTGCCTGCTGTGGGGGATGGCTGCGGGCAGCACAGGAGCTGCCAGGGT
>NW_010335877.1:0-1099 GCF_000700745.2 Antrostomus carolinensis
AGCTCTGGCCCAGCTCCACACCAGGACAGCATGGTTCAGAAAGCCCTGGAGAACATCTCCAGGGGGTCTGACACCAAGCTGGGGACACCCGCACGAAACACTTCCCTGCAAATCCCCCCTTCCAGGTCTCCTTGAGAGGGTGTGGGAAGATGCTGCTCAGGGACAGGGTCAGTCTTGGCTGAGCAGTCCCCCAGCCCAGACCTGTGCCTGTGCCATGGTTAAGGTGGGCCACCAGGAATGGACCAGGCCTGGTTCCTGGGATGCATGCAGGGCTTTAGGGGTGAGGACACAAGAAATGAAATCCCATGGTGCAGGCAGCAGCATCCCTCCACTTACTCCCCACGGACACACCATTGGGGCAGCTGCCCCACGGAGAAAGAAGATACAGCTTTACCAGACACACTCCAAATTCTGGTAGTGAATCAACAGCATTCCATCACTTCATTCATTAGCCATCTCCAGAAGGAGAAAACATGTGGTAGACCCAATTCTGGGGGAAAACATGTAATTTCTGATTCTGTGCACATTTTAATTGCTTTGGGTTTTTTTTTCCTTTGTTTTGTTGGGGTTTTTAATTATTTTTTTCTTTTTTAAACTTGCAGAAAGCCCTTTGGCCAGGTCCCGTGGCACATCCCAAGCCCTGGTCCTCTCCACCAGCCGCGCTCTCAGCACGCAGACGCAGCTAGCGCGGTTCCTCCAGGCAGGCTGGTGCCTTCCCTGACTGCTGTACCTCTGCCCCTGGCCCAGGGAAATCATTAACAGGGGGAGAGGGGATAACACACAGAGGTTATCAACTTTCCCATCATCATTCCTACTTGGGGAAAACACTCTTTAAAAATAACCCAGCTGTGCAGTAAAGCCAACCCCCCCCCTGTTCACAGCGCCTGGGAGCGGAGAGCAGCCGAGCGGGGAACGTCCTCGCTGCCGTGGGAAGGAAGGGAAGGAGCTCGGACGTGTTACTCACATGAAAACCACAGGAAGCCCTTTTCCTTCTGTGTTTGTCATTTCTCACCATCCCACGCATTTATTTTTATGCACACATGTCCCACTCGGTGTGCCTGAACCCCACCGGCTGCAAGGACTTACACAGCCCTTCAGA
>NW_010335878.1:0-5948 GCF_000700745.2 Antrostomus carolinensis
CTCTGGAGGGAGGGAGTGCGGGCGGTGCTCTGACAGAAATAGCCGCTGTCCCCCCTCAGGTCCCGTGCCCGTGTCTCCCAGCGCTAACGCCTGTGTACAAGCGCTGGCTTTTAAAACCAGAGGTGGGTGCGCAGCCAGCTCAGCGCTGGGAGGTGCCGCTGCGCTGCTTCACCTCTTCCACCATCCGCACAAATGCATATTTCCTGCATCAGACTGTTTCTCTTCAAGCATAGCATAAATATTTTTCATCTTCAGGGGGGCCATTCTCTTCAGCCTCTTGGGCACTTGCAGAATGAAAAGAGTTCAACTTGTATATTAAAAAAAAGACATTCTGTTTGAGTGCTAGTCCTGCAAGCGCATTTGGAAATTTTGCTGTCAATAAAAGCTTTTTTTTTTCTTTCTTTCTGCATTTCAGGCTGCCTTGCTGTTACAGGGTCTGCCCTCAGTGGCTTAGGATTGTTTCCATTTGGTTTTGATGGAGAGACTTGTATTCCAGCCAAGAAGAAAAGTAGGTCCTGCAGCTGGAACCTAGGGCCCAGTCTTACAACTTTTACTGTCAGCTGTGATCTCCGTACCACAGAATACTGATCAGGGTGACTGCTCAAAGGATCCAAACCTGAAATCCATTCAGTGGGCTCTAACCAAGCCTGAAGCCCTTCATGCTGTAACTAGGACCACGCAGATGGACTGCTGGTCCTACGCAGAGGGGCTTCAACGTTACGTGTAACCGAAGCTGTGTGCCTGCCTGCCACCAACTGCAGGGCTGGAGCCTGAGTTTTGTTGATAAAGTACAGTGAGAATAGAATCCGTTTCAGTATCTGTCAGCTCCGTTGGCTCTGTAGTGAAGGTATGACTCCAGACACACTCGGGGAGCCTATTTTCTGCTGCATAAGAAGGTGCCATATTTACATTGCTCTTTTCCTGAGTTGTTTTTTAGAAATTGCTCAGTTGTGAGAGTGACTTGGCCACAAGGGTTTCTGTTTTGATAATGTGTTCTCTGGGTTTTGGTCTGGATGGAGGTATTTTAGAATGAGCACTAGACTCACCGAGCTCTGAAAACAAAACAAATCAAGATGAAATTGGGAGTTGCTTCCCTTTTCTGGCTGCGGGGCTGCAGTCATGCAGACAGCAATACCCAGCAGATGTCTGCACTCAGGGAACTGCTGATATCAGAGGATCCAGGGGACCGATTCCCAAAGCACTCATCAAAGATTTGTGCTAGTTCGTATCGTGTAGTTTCTGTTAGATCAAGCACTTCACCGGGATAAGCGGTGAGGGGGAAGGGAATGGGGATGTGCTTCTAATAAGGAAGAAATCTGCATTTCTAATATGATCCCAGAAGATCTCATCTGAGGTCAAAAATCTGTAAAGACTGGTGAAAATCACTGCACCTGCCTTCAAACTAAACCAGGAAAAATGGGGACAGGGAAATCGAGCTTTAAAAAAATATGAAAGTTAAAAAAAACCCTAACCAACCAACAAGCTTTTATGGAGGCAGGAAAAAGCACTCCCCCAACCTCCCTGGCCCAGTAGAGCTGCCTGGGATCACAGTCCCTGCTTTCCGAAACACCAGGTCATGTCTGCCTGTCCCAGGCGTGACCTGTCTCTGCTGGGGCACAGCGGGAGGGCCAGGCAGGAAGAGGCACCCCAGGAAAGGGCAGCAGCGGCAGCAGGTGCGCTGACACTGGGTGCCCCGTGAGTTCAGCCAGGCAGAACAGCTTCTGCTGCTCAGCCTGGGGCAGGGAAGCTCCGTGCCGCCCGCGGCACCGCTGTAACTGAGGCTGCGATGAGTTTAGTGTTTGTGACAGACTGACAGCCTTGGGGACTGAAATGCTGTAGCCAGAGGAAAGATGGAGAGAATGAAGTGACAGTGGCAGCTCACCCTTGCTCATGTCCAGCCTACACGTGTCTAGGATTCGCACGGATGCTGCTAGTAGCAGGTGAGCCACTGGCTTTTCTCTGCTGCTTTGCAGTGAGCTACTGAGACTGCAGTATAACCAGAAATAGTAAATAGAGATTCATACTTTCTTGAGTTCAACTGACTCTAAAAAAAATCCAACTTTTTTTTTTGTGTGTGGAAATTTGGCATTTTTGTTACTCGCTGTCTTTGAGGTCATGCTTTCAAGTTCGTTTCTGCAACTAGCAGGCAGGAAACTTCTCAAAGAAGGCAGAGATCACATGATTCCAGGAGCTGATGTTTGAAGAGAAAAGGAAATATGTTGCAAGACCCAGGGTACAAAGCAGACTGCAAGTTTACTGGTGCTGAAACACTCACTGTACACAGTCCCTGGGCTTGCTGGGTGTCAAAGACATTCAGTCTGCCCTGACTAGAGATGAAAATTAAACCAACCAACAAACAAACAAGTGCCAAAACATAGACTTAGGACCTACTCCAAAGCCCATAATGCTCAAGAAAAGGACTCACATTAACTTAATTGGTAGGTCAGGCCTTTCTTAAACAGGGCTGATAGTCAGTTTGAATTCTATAACTGTAATCCTTCCAAAGATAAAACTTTCGTGGCCTTCAGTGGGAGGTACCTGATGTTACCTTCCATTGGCTTAACAATCTCAACCGTGTTTATTTAACACACTATAATGGAGCCTTTCATGCCACTATAATATGCTGGATAAATAAGACGTGTTTTCAAAGTTTATTGCCTAAGAAAATACATTTACCAGTTTACATCCCTTATCTTGTGGTTTATGAGAAAACAGAGTACGTACTCAAGTGTATACAGTACATGTAGCACCCAATGCTGCACCCTTAGCACTCGGGAAGTGCAGATGAGGATCTGTATATCATACAGTTGTAGAAAGAAGGTAGGAAATAACAAGTGCTGATCATACATATTTGCACATAAGTGAATGTCTATTTAAAGTTGTCAGACTCTTGTCCTGTCTTTGTACGATATTTTTTAACCACAAGAAAATGTGAAACACACAATTTGTTTTAGGCTCCAAAGGGATCAGAGGAAGCCTGGAATTTAATAATTAAAGCTGACACTAGGGTCCCTCCTGTCATTTGCCTTTTGCCTCCAGCAGCAGTGGGTTATCAGCAGCAATTACAAACCTTATTTTTCACGTGTTTGCTTTTGTTGGGCATTGGTATTATCTGAACACACATATTTTGTTTTTATGTTTTATGTAGTAAAATTTAATAGACTCCACTGATGCTGCAACTTGGCGTGAAGTCATTTGGCACGTTTGATTCAAGGGCTAATAAAAATAAGCCTCCCTGTTATTGTACACGGTAAATGCTGAAATTGATAAAACCCTGTAAGGATCTAGGTTTATAGCCCAATGAAACCTCAGCTGATTCATATTCCCAAAGGCTGGAAATTTGAAAAAGACGTACAGCCTGGCTCACGTTCAGGTTTCAAACCACCCAAGTTGTTCATGAGGGGTACAATTTTTCTGAAAGGTGCTTGTGGCTCCACCCGTTCTGTGCGCAGAGTAAAATGGTGGGAAGGGCTTGGTGCGCAGCAAGGCCAATTCCCTCCCTGGTACAAGGAGCTGGAGCGCACAAGCACGTTCATCCCAGTCTGACTCCGGCCACGTAACAAGTGTTAAGCTGTTTAAGTATGCGGGTCAAAGTAAAGTGGTTGGCGAGTTACCAAGTTGAAGGGTTGAACCTCGTTCACTTTTGTTCCCGTGATAACGCGCAGTGCAGAACAGGATCCAAAGAGAACTCAAGTCAGACGCAGTTTTTTCCGTTACCTGTGATAAGCTTTGCTTTCAGCCTGCAAATAATTGCCTTCAGTGGGGGTGTTCTGATGCAACGTAGCGGCCTTTGGTCCATTATGATCACTTTATGGAAAAAACACTTCTATGTGTCCGTTGGTATTTGTACAGATAGCCATCCTATCTCTCCTTCTAATAGGAATTAATTCTACTATAGCTTCCACATCAAAAGATGTATTCCTATTTCCTAACGATCCCATCGGAACAGTTTAAAAGGACCGCTTATTTTTCACCCAATTTATAATGCCTCCTATATTTTGAAGGACTGCTGGAATCAACCCGAGTCTTAAAGAGTTTTCTATCCCGCTTGTGCTGACAGGCCATTCGCGGTGGGTGTAGGTCCGAGTGGGGAGTCACTGGTGTCGAAGAACCAGCAGAGGGAGTATGGAACGCTCCTGTCTCCTCTACGTAAACATTGGCTGCTGCTCCAGGGGGTTTCTTAATTTTATTTCTCTGGAACAGGAAGAATTTTTGACAGAGGCAGCGATCTGCGGCTCCAATGTAAAATCTGTGCAAGTCTTCAGGGTGCTGCATTTCCATGCTATGAATTACTTGCCTGTTCCCACCACTCTATTCCCTCTCCTTTCCCCCCCAACCCTGCAAATGTTCAGTTTTCCTAGAGGATTTCCAAGCTGGGACATGCATCATTCCTCCAGAGATTATGATAAATCATTAGATGGTCAGGCAAATCGTAAATTTTGCTTACTGTGAACAAAACTAGCTTCAGTTCAGCACCAGGGCTGTCAAGTGTTGATTTTAAAGATAAAATTTTGCAAAAAGAAGAGGGGGGAAAAAAGTAGGTGTCAGGAAGAAACATGTATGTTTCTTCTAGACTTTGTGAAACACGCGTATCTTAAAAACAGAGTTTGCTGAAGGGAGTTAAAGGAAACCAAGCAAATTCACACCCAGATTAAAACGTGAAAGGGCATTAAATGATTATCGGCAGCCACACAATCATACATTTTGAAGCTCGATGCGCCCATCATTACGTATTATCATCAGATTTTTAATTAGTAGACAACCCCATTTTGTGTATTAAAATTTTTATTCCTTAGTAAGAATTTTTTTTAATCACAAAATAGTGTGGAAATATTTAGATAATAGAATTCATGGAGTGCTGGAAAATACTGAATATAAAGATTGATTTCTAATATATCACATACTAAACTGTTCTAAAACAGCTAGTTTCTTGCAGACAGGATTTATTTTTTTTTTAATAATTTAAAACAGCATAAGCTTGTATCAAGCATAAGCATTGTAACAAAAGTGCAACTTTTTCAGCAAATCCTCCCAAAAGATATTTAACTCAAAATATCATTAACACATATTTTCTCCCTACAAAAATAGCATGTCAGACATCATTAATTGGATGTATTAACAACTATTTACATACAGCCACTCTGTAGGCTAGTAAGATTTTTTTTTTTAACGTTGTTTAAACACAGCGTTTGAGGCAAACAGTAGCAACAGCAGCAGCAGATGCACCAAACGGACTGACAGACCCCGGAGACGCGCTCGCTCCTCGCCAGGCTGTTGTGTCTCACCTCTTACATAACATTCAAGTGAGATTTCTTACAGTGCTACCTTGGCAACAAACTAAAAATATCTAGGCAAGGTCTTGGATTAAGCCTTATTATAAAAGCTTTATCTGTGTGATTATCTGGCGCCTGGTTTGTCTCCAGAAAGGGAAATTGCGATATTTGAGCATGGGATGAGGGGAGTAACCCATATGGGAAACTTACCCCAACCGAGCTAATCATTTCTGATTGCACAGTGAGGTGTTCACCTACGGCCTCCAGTTCATGTCATTCAGAATTTGGGATAAAATGAGTTCAGGCTCGTTCAGAATTTGGGATAAAATGAGTTCAGGCTGACGAGTTGCTCTGTGTTTTCATGGGGGGAGGAAAGGGGTGGGTGGGGGGGAAGAGAGGTTTCTTTTTGTAGTTCAGTGCAGAAACATTCATTTTATACAGCAAGATTCAGGGAAAAATATTTCTCGGGAATATACTGAATTAAATAAAGACAGGGTGAGAACAACTGTGCTTGCCACACCTGTATACCTTAGCCGAAAAAAAAATTAACATATATATATATATATATAAACACAAGGTGACATAATGGGTCTGACCCTCCTTCCCTTGCACACCCAAAGCTCGCTGGAGCCAGCGGCATCCCCGGGTGCTCAAGGCACTGCAGGTCCGGGCTCA
>NW_010335879.1:0-1668 GCF_000700745.2 Antrostomus carolinensis
AGGTCCCTTCCAATCCCCAGCATTCTGTGATGCTGTGAACTCGCTCCTGATTGCTCTCAGCAGGTGAAGCTCCGAGAGGAAAACACCTACAGCTCTGGAAGACACAATAGCTGAGTGGAGAGAGCTGGGGGTGATGTGTGTGAGGAATATGTGTGATTTGTGCTACCGCAGGCTTGGAGGCAAAAATAGCATCATTTATAATAGTAAAAGTGAAGGCTCCTGCGCCCCGCCTTTGTGCTCTGCCGCACTGGGATGAATGGAGGAGTAGTTTGCTTACAGATGACGAGCAGGGATGAATAAGCACTTAAAATGTTGATGCTGAAGAAACAGCTTTTTCATCTTGGCCTCCAAGAGCCACGTAACCCCTTTTCTCACGCTGTCGCATGCTGCTCGAAATAAAAAATGTCGGGAAGCATAAAATTAGGACTCTCTCTGCATCCTTTGTCCTCCCTGTGGAGTTCACTGTTCCGCTCTTGACGTGCTCCAGGGCTTGTTATGACTAGGGCTGGGTGCTGATTTTTTGGAGAGGACACCTTTGCTGCCTGTTTTTTTTTGCTTTTTTTGGTTTTTGTTGGATTTTTTTCCCCCTCTCATCTTCAGGAGGAGGTATTCAAAGAACAATCCAGTGCTTTGAACTTCTTCACCAGCTGTTTCATCAGCATGGAGATGGAGATGGTGGAGGTACGGTCTCTTCCTGGGGAGGGAGTTGAGGTAGCGTGAGCAAGAGCTCAGCTGGAGGATATCTGAAGGGAATCAAGTTAGGTGTTAGTTTATCCATGCCAAAATGTGAAGCTGTCTCTCCTTTTGGCTAGTGGGTGGTTGTCCACTTGCTGATGCGATGGCTTCTCCTGGGAGTGTGTGTGGTGTGTTTCTGTCTTTAGCAGGAACGTTTCACAGGAAGGAAAGCTGGAATCCATCGTGGGTTTGCAGTTGGAATAGTGGCTGGTGTGAACGGAGCTTTCATTGCTGACACAGGCTGTTGGGATCTAATGTTTTCCTAGGCCAGTGACAGATTTTTGCCCTGATTGGAAATTTTTCCTTGCCTAATTAGGTTGCCCAAGGAAGTTGTGGATGCCCCCTCCCTGGAAGTGTTCTTGGCCAGGCTGGATGAGGCTTTGAGCAACCTGGTCTAGTGGAAGGTGTCCCTGCTGCTGGCAGGGGGGTTGGAACTGGATGATCCTTAAGGTCCCTTTCCAACCCAAACCATTCTATGATTCTATGAATTACCAAAAAAGCAGACAACCTTTGAGTAATCCACCCAACTGCTCACG
Organism: Antrostomus carolinensis; assembly: GCF_000700745.2. Classification (NCBI taxonomy): domain Eukaryota; kingdom Metazoa; phylum Chordata; class Aves; order Caprimulgiformes; family Caprimulgidae; genus Antrostomus; species Antrostomus carolinensis. The sequence continues at coordinate 1,272 of NW_010335879.1, forward strand.
TTTCTTAGATATGTAAGAAACCTGTTACAATTCAGTTGTTTCAGACGTGTAAAGCAACCCTGATTACTAGATGGACACCTAAAGATCTTCTGAAGGTGAAATGGAAGAAGGGAGAAATTAATGTTGATGCTTTGAGAACAGTAGCAAAGTGGGGGTAGATAGAAGCTACGTGCCTGGAGTAGGGGATGGCCACGTCCTCTGAACAGAATCATAGTATCATAGGATGGTTTGGGTTGGAAAGGACCATAAAAGCTCATCCAGTTCCACTCCCCTGCTGTGGACAGGGTTGCCAACCACTACATCAGGCTGCCCAGGGCCACATCCAACCTGGCCTTGAATGACTTCAGGGATGGGGCATCCACAGCTTCTCTGGGAAACCTGGGACAGGGTCTCAACA
>NW_010335879.1:1867-4209 GCF_000700745.2 Antrostomus carolinensis
CTCAGCCTTTCTCCAGCAGAGAGGGGCTCCAGCCCTCTGACCATCTTCCTGGCTCTCCCCTGGCCCCACTCCAACAGCTCCACATCTTTCTTGTGCTGGGGGCTCCAGGCCTGGATGCAACACTGCAGCTGGGACCCCCAAGGGCAGAGCAGAGGGGGACAATCCCCTCCCTGTCCCTGCTGCCCACCCCTCTTCTGATGGCTGTTGCGCTGGGGCTGTTCTCATTAATAATATTAATTGCCTGCTTGGTGCTTAACGAGAAACCTGTTACGACGTGGCCAGAAGTGATTCTCTTTCACTGGCAAAACCTTTCTTGCTGTTGTTTGCCAGGCTGGCAGCAGATACTTGTAGGACATGAGGGTCAGGCTTCTTGAAAACAATATTATTATTATTTTGGAGTAGTTTTCCACTAGTTTTCCATGACTATTGCCTTCAATATTTGTGATATCATCTGCACGCCATGTAATGTAAATGTGTGCAGATTTATGGAAGAAGAAGGTGGGGAGAAAAACCAATAACTGACCTTTGGAAATCAGAAATTGATAATCTGTCAATGCTTTTATCATTTTCATATTTGGCTCCAGCTTAAATGTCACTAACCTCCTCATCAGAGAGGTCCAATCCGCAGGAAGCCTTGGGAGGTGTTTCCCAAACAACACATGGGGATCTTGTACCTGCTCTTGGTTTGGTTCAGGTGTTGGGACTACCTGTTGGCTCTTACAGCCTGTAGGTACCAAGTTGTTTTGATGGAGACAAGCAAATCTTTTTAGAAAGTTTTTTATCAGTTCTAAGGATTAAAAATGAGATTTGTTGCATTTCTACGAACAGGAATGTTAGATGCCTGCAAACTTGACAGCAGGTAAATGTGTGGAGGAGTCGGTCACTGCAATTGTTTGAACCTCTTAGGGGTGTATGAAAGAGGAGGTGCCTGCAACGTTATTCACTGAAATCTTTAGGTATCAAAGAGAGATGCCTCCTGCAAAACCTCCTGTGAGTGGGGTTGTGCGGAGAAAGGTGATAATTAGTTCTTAGAAGGGGTTGTGAGTGATACACAGCTACAGGCTGCGTGAGAGGAGTACAGCTCTGGGTTTATGCAACCTGCTAGGCCTTCTTTTCATAGAGTCATAGGATGGTTTGGGTTGGATGGGAACCTCAAAGGTCATCTAGTCCAACCCCCCTGCAGTGAGCAGGGACATCTTCACTAGAGCAGGTTGCTCAGAGCACCATCAAGCCTGACCTTGAATATCTCCAGGGATGGGGCCTTCACTACCTCTCTGGGCAACCTGTTCCAATGATCCACCACCTTCATCTTGAAGAACTTTCTCCTCATATCCAACCTAAATCTGCCCTTTTCTACTTTAAAACCATGACCCCTCATCCTATTGCTCCGTGCACTTGTGAACAGTTCTTCCTCAGCTTTCTTGCAGGCACCTTTCAGGCACTGGAAGGCTGCTGTAAGGTCCTACTGGAACCTTCTCTTCTCCATATAAGATCTGTTGATCCCTTTACAGGACAAAATTTACACCCTCAAGTTGTAGTGATTGATACTCTACTTCTTTTATTCTTCTCGTGCAGGGTGTTTACTTCACTTAAAAATCATTTGTGGTGATGAGGTTGCTGTTGGCCAAAATGGGAAGGTCCCTGTTGGAATTGGTCTTCACTGAAGGTGTAAATCCAGTCACAGAGTGTGTCGTACTTGAGCAGGTTGAAGGCTTATCTAGTCTGTTGTCCTGCCAGATAGTGACCTGCAGGAGATGTTTAGAAACAAAACGGAGAACCCAAGATGAGTATAGAGTAATAGAATATCTGTTAGATGAGCATATAATTCTTGCTGCTTGAGAACCTGGATGCTTTTGTTGACCCAAATACTCTATGTGTGCTTTGCAGGACATGACTGTGTGCAGAAGTGCAGGTAAAAAAGTCCATAATAACAACTTAAATGCGCGGTGGGAAGTCTGGGAGTAACTTGAAGTTTGGGGTCACTTGCAGCACATTGTAACTGTGGAAAATATTTAGTGGATGCAATTTTTCTTATTTTTTTTTATTTTTTAATTGACTGGATTGGAAAAGCCCTTTGAGATCATCGAATCCAACCATGAACCCAACACTGACCAGTCCCCTATGACTAACCCATGTCCCTCAGCACTGTGTCTACATGACTCTTCAATCCCTCCAGGGATGGGGACTCCACCACTGCCCTGGGCAACCCCTTTCCAATGGAATTTGTAAATGATTCAGATAAAACTTGAGCATCCCACAGAGAGGAGCAGAGGACCATTACGCGCTGCAGAATTTTGCAGCTCTTGGGTTGTTCATTCCTGTGTGTTGTGTTCTGGAGAGGG